>NC_037680.1:55921442-56223835 GCF_003255815.1 Theropithecus gelada | reverse complement strand
TTTTTTTTTTCAAAGCAACTTGATCCAGTAAGTTTTGGCATCTTAAGTGGAAATGTTCATACAGTTTTGCTGGATCTTCACTATGGCAGTAAAATGCAATACAGCACTGTGGTTAAAAGTGCAGAACGGAGTCAGTCAGCCTGCTAACTATTTACTAGCTATGTGAATTGGAGAAAGCTCCTGTTGCCTTAGAAAACAAGGATACCTACCTCATAAAGTTATGTGAGAGTTAAATTAGTGTATAAAATTTGCAGCACAGTGCCTGGCACTTTGTAAATACATAGTAACTATTATCTATCATCATTATTATCATAATTATTACTACTGATATTGCCTGGAAAAGGAAGTCCATACAGTCCAGGCATTTTTAGTTCAGGATTCATGTGCAACTTCTCTGTTTCCCATTTCATAACTATTACAAATATTTTTACATATCTTTAACTGCCTGAAAATAAAAAAATTAATAGACTGTAAGAGAAATTTTATATTTACAGAAAAATTGAGCAGAAAGTATAGAGAGTTCTTCTGTACTCCCTCTTTTCCCCTCATTTTCCCTTATTGTTAGCAACTTGCATTGGTATGATCCGTTTGTTAATAGTTGTTGAACCAATACTGATGCATTATTATTAACTAAAGGCTCTTGTTTGCATTCATGTTCACTCTTTGTGTTGTACAGTCTATGGATTTTGTGAGATACATATTGTCATGTGTATACCATTCCAATATCCTACAGAAGAGTTTCACTGCCCCCAAATTCCTGTGTTCCACCTATTCATCTCTGCCTCCCCATCCACCAGAAACCACTGATCTTTTTATTGTCTCTCTAGTTTTGCCTCTTCCAGAATGTAATATAGTTTGAATCAGAGTGTATAGCCTTCTCAGATGGGTGTTTTTACTTAGTAATACGCATTTAAAGTCCCACTAAGTCTTTTGTGGCTTGACAGCTCATTTCTTTTTATTGCTGAATAATATTATATTGGATTTACCACATTTTATCTATTCACCTTTTGAAGGACATCTAGGTTGCTTTCAAGTTTGGGCAATTCTGAATCAAACTTCTATAATCATTTTTTATGCAGGGTTTTGTATGGTCGTAAATTATCCACTCATTTAAGTAAATATCCAGGAGTGCAATTGCTGGATCCCATGGTAAGACAATGCTTGGCTTTGTAAGAAACTGCCAACTATTTTTCAAAGTGCCTGAGAATGAATGAGAGTTTCTGTTTCTCCACATCCTTACCAGCATATAGTGTGGTCAGTTTTTGAGCCATCCTAACAGAATTTTATTCATAGCTATTCTAATAAGTATGTAGTGGTATCTCTTTGTTGTTTTAATTTGCATCTCCCTAGTGACATGATACGGAGTCTTTCGATATGCCTGTCATCTGCATGTCTTCTTTGGTGAGGTGCCTATGCAGATCATTTTGCTCTTTTTCAAGTGGGCTCTTTTGTTGAGTGTTTAAGAGTTTTTGTATATTTTGGATACAAGTATTTTATCAGATATATGTTTTGCCGGTATTTTCTTCTAATCTCTGGTTTGTCTTTTCATTCTCTTAAAAATATCTTCTCAGAGCCAAAGTTTTAAATTTCAGTAAAGTTTCTTCTATCATTATTTTTCTTTCATGGATTGTGCTTTGGTGTTGCATTTAAAAAGTCATATCCACACCCAAGGTTACCCAGATTTCCCCCCATGTTATCTTCTAGAAGTTTTATAGTTTTGTGATTTACATTTACTTCTATGATCAATTTTGAGTTAATTTTTGTTGAAGGTGTAAGGTCAATGTCTAGATTATTATTAATATTTTTGTATGTGTATGTACAGTTGTTTAATTTTCACTCTGGTAAGTGAATTAACATTATTCTTGGATATATTTATAGGAAGATATTTTAATCACTAAAGACCTAGGAGAATATTGTTTTTCAGCTAACAGTCTCTTCAGCTATGAAGAGAAATATTATTAGAATATAAAATTGTTTTCTCAGTGAAGTATTTTGACATTTGGTCTTTTACTGTATTTTGGGATGATTTGGAAAGACTAGAATGGTATGTGTGATTTGGAGCTGATTGTATTCCTTAATTAAAATGTTTGGTGCTGCTCTTGTTTAAATAGTGGTGCTCTCTTAAAACTTTTTTTGGATCCATCCCATCTTTTGTGTTACTGGTTTGGAAGATTGTTAAAATGAACCTGACTTCCTTTCTTTTCTTTTTTTTTCTTTTCTTTTTTCTTTCTCATTTTCTTTCTTTCTTTTTCATTCTCTTTCTTTCTTTTTAAATCACTGTACTTGGCTAACAAACCTTAACATCTGCTGACATTGTTGATCCTAGGAATAAAAACGTGAGATGATCTCTGGAAATATTTCTAGGCACAGAGCCCAGGCAGTCCATAAAACCCATATATTTCAAATCATGCCAGTTTTGTGAAATATTTTCAGAAATGCAGTTGCCAGTGATTTGGTTACATAGGCCTGTTCAAAGAAAAGATTTTAGGGTTCTTGAGGTGATTTGTAATTTTCATACTCTCAAACTTCATGAAAACCAGAAACCTTTTCTTATCCAAATCTTCCCTTTTAGATTGTCTTGGTATTCTTTTTTGCAATAATGTAGCCACTCACATTATGATGGTTTGCTTAGTGTTAAACCAAATCATCTGAAACAAAAAGTGAATAAAGGATTTATATTTAAAAACAAAATTTTACTTAAGCTACAAATCAGAAATGAGGGCATGTTTTACTTTTAATAAGGAGTTTTCAAATACAGGCCATTATCGCTAAATGTCGTGTGTAATATGGTGGGCTCATGGTGAAGGAATTAATGGACAATTTAATGATTAGCATTTGGATTTTGTTTAGCTGTCCGTTGTAGGATGTATTTTTACCTGTTATCCTACTATATAGTTTCCCACATATCGTTATCTCACACTTGCCCTCTGTTTAAAAGTATTGACATTATAAAAAATAAATAAGGTAGACCCAGCAATTCCGTAGGCATATGTACCTATGTTCCACCAAACACAAGAATGTTCATAGCAGCATCATTTATGACACCCTCAACTGAAAAATACTCAAATATCAATTGATAGTAGACTAGATAAATAAATGATATATTTATAAAATATTCATAAAATGATATATTCATAAAAATACAACACTTTACATAAATTAAAACAAACAGTTTACAGTTATACCCAACAGCACAGACAAAACTCACAAAAGAATACATTCTACATAACTGCATTTATAGGAAGCTTAAAAACAGGCAAACATAACCCATGGCATCAAAAGTCAGGGTAGTGGTTACCCTTGAGGCAGAAAATGATTATAAGGGGGCATGAGATGGAGTCTGGGGTTTTGGTAATCCTGTTGATCTTAATGCTGGCTACATGGGACACGTTCACTTTGTGACAATTCATAGGCTCTATGATGTTTGCTTGTATGCACGTACGTTATGCTTTAACAGCATGCTATAAGAAAGGCAATGTTTACATCAACATTGGCCCCAGTGAAGGCAACATTTAATAGGGAGCAGTTAATAATAGGAAGCTAGGAAATGTGGGGCAGTTCTGGTTGTAAGAGATGTGTGAGGTTTATTTTTTAAAGGTTATTTAACATTAAATTATTATTTACATTTTGCATTTGAGAATTATATTTTTCAAATAAATATTTATATTTATGTAAATATAAAACTCCGATTTCCCACTGCTAGAAATACATAATCATTTCATTAAAATGGTATTTGTGTTGTTATGAAATCAGCTATCAGATATTTGAATTAATAGAAGAGAGATCCTTGCTTAAAAGTCTTTCGTGACTTGTTGCCCACAGGACAGAATTCTGATTTTCTGGGGAAGCGTAGAAGGCCCAATGTGATCTGAACTCTCCCCAAGTCTATTTACCCCTTCTTCCCCAACCCTCCCTATCACACTGTCTCCAAAATACCCAGCTTCTTGCAGCTCCTTGGACATTGGTTTTTCCACACCAACTAGTCTTTGCTCTAGCTACTCCTTCTCCCCTGAATGCCTATCATATTTACGTATTTCTGACTAATGTATTTCTAGTGCTTAATACAGTATCTGGCACTTGATAGAATGTCAGTTAATTGAAGACAGTTTGAAGACTCTATCAGTGTCTTATAGTATACTGTATCACCTTACATTCTTAGATAATTTTGTGTCTCTTTGTTAGGTTTTAAGACACTCAGTGTAGTGTGAATTTCCAGTTTGCCTTTATTCCACTGTAGTATTTAGACCATTCTGGGAACTTAAGTGTGGAATGGACAAAAGCTTTGAAGTTTTGAATTGATACAGAAACCAGGGTCAACTAGATTTGTCTTTGATGTATGCCTTATAAATTTTTAGCTTCAAATTTACCTTTCTTACTGCATTATTTATAGATGCAAAAGCAGTTGGTATTTATTTTTAGTATATGTTTTGTGGGTAGGTGCTAGGCAGTGAGAGAAATCCAGGCAACTTAAATAATTTTTTTTTCTGAATAATTTACAAAGCAAATAAAAAAAGAAAGAATAAAACAAAACCTACCTGTTCATTTTAGTTCCCTTTAGATCTATTGTGTGTATTGTGGAGAAATATCTTGCTGCTGACCTCCTGCTTTAAGGGAGAGTGCTGCATAGTTGAAAGGTGCCTATTGGGAATATTTTCGCTTCTCTGCAGGGCTATCAATAGTGCTCTTTGCTTCATAGAGATGGATGGGGCTGGGGTAAGCGGTGTCTGAGTATTCCAAAAGGAATGAAATCAGTCATCAAGTGAGAGTTAGAATGATGTCTTTTCATTGTTAACAAGCCAGCCTTCTACCTCTATCCCTGAAGAAAACCCATGAGTGCATCAGAGTTCTTCCATGTTTTGTCGTTGTTTTATTTGTGGGTTTATAGAGTTGTATCAAGAAACAGAGCACTATCAGTCTTTGTTAAAATACTCCTTGCCGTCCTGATACCTTTTGAAAAATTTCTTCCTTATCTATTTAAACATCAAACTCCATTCTTGTTTGACAATTCCAAACCCTAAACTCTGTTGTATGTGAGGGTGGGCGCTGAATTTTCGACAGCTGTTTTTCATACTTTGGTAGCTTATTTTTTTATTTTTTATTTTTTATTTATTTTTTATTTTTTGCGATGGAATCTCCCTCTGTTGCCCAGGCTGGAGTGCAGTGGCCAGATCTCAGCTCACTGCAAGCTCTGCCTCCCGGGTTTGCGCCATTCTCCTGCCTCAGCCTCCTGAGTAGTTGGGACTACAGGTGCCCAGCACCACGCCCGGCTAATTTTTTGTATTTTTTAGTAGAGACGGGGTTTCACCGTGTTAGCCAGGATGGTCTCGATCTCCCGACCTCGTGATCCGCCCGTCTTGGCCTCCCAAAGTGCTGGGATTACAGGCTTGAGCCACCGCGCCCGGCCTTTACTTTGGTAGCTTATTTACCTATTCTCTTCTAATTGCAGACTCTCATTTGCTGGCCAGGTGGCTCACAGAGGCGATGTAAAAAGGAGGATAAAAGAGGTATTAAAAAGGATACCCCAAATTTAGTGTCAATAAAACTGCTGAGCTGAGGGAGGGGATGGCATCAGAATACTGACAACGAATCCTGGAATCATGGGAGGACAGAGATGGGGGGGCAATCCTGAGATGGTAAATGGGAAGAAAGTTGGGGTTCGCAGATGGTGGAAGCCATGAGTTAAGGAAGGCAGGAGTCGTTGTCATCAATGATATTTTACTCCCTCACTTCCTTGAAAATGGCATCTTATTTCAGAGACTCAAAGTGAAGCAAGACTTGACAACACTGTAATGAAATTGCAAGGGGTAGAAAGGTCCATTTCCAAATGGCTTGGTGGGTCATCTTGTGGGGACTTCTGCTTTAAAACATCATTATTCCTTAACCGATAAAGCCTAGGCACAGCTCACTAATCTGAGCTTCAAGATAACCTCTCAAGTAATTTGGGAAAGAGGAAATGAGATGCTTTTAAAGCTTGCCTTTAAACTGTTAGAATAGTGGGGGTGGTTATTTTGTTAATCTTTATTCTTTAGAAGGAGAAGAATTGTGTTTTTGTAGTAACACATTTTAAACTATCAAAAAAGAAGTGCTTTGACCACAGCTCAAAACCACCATGTATTTATTTTTATACTAACTTTAGATTGAGTGAATTTAAAATTTATTTTGATATCTGTCAATTGAAAATTAAAAAACAAAACAGGAAATGGTGACTAGATAGCCATTGGGAACTGGACTGGCTTTGCTTTTGTAAATGGGGGATTAGGATTCGTCTGTCCTATAAAGGACACACAGCATTTAGATTAGACATAATCTGATTGTATTGTAATACAAAGGCCATTCAAGTCAGTTCAGTGTTCAGGGTCTGTAAACACCATATGACCACTGATTGGTCCAGGGAAGAGTATTAACAGAAAGATAATAATGAGTTTTAATCCAAATCCCTAAAGCACAACAGCTGTGGCTTCAAATAAATTTTCTTTTGTACGTTAGAAGCAGTGCTGTGTTTCTTACTACATGATAAATTGAACTATCTCTTTGCTTACACAAAGAGTATGCCTATTTAACTTCACTTTTATTTGATTAGGTACTTCCCTTGTCTCAAATTTCTTTAAGAATATGATATACATGTTGCCAAAATGTTTGTTTGTTTTAAAATCAGACTACCCACATAAGAGCAAAGCATTAACCAGGCATCTCCTCGGCAAGCTAGCATATATGGCCACCCTGTTTAAAATTTGCATTTTTAACTTTTAAAAAATTCTCCAATAAAATGATGAAGTCACACTTAAGATATTAGGGAACCATATGCCCTTCCATATGTGTTCAAAATATATGGTGCTTTGGAAATGAAAAAACAAAAACAAAATTAAACAAAACAAACACAGACCTATGTTCACAATGAGTATTTAAAGTGCCAAGTTTATTTAAATATTATTCGCAAATTTTATTTTCTTCTCGTAATTTTGAAATGTATTGCATTAGGAAGCACTTATTCTTTGTATTTTTATGTTTTACTAATGTCATTATTCATATTGCACCAACTGTATAGTGAATGCTATGCTGTTCTGTGTAGGATATTCTAAAACATAAAAAGTACAGAAGAGTCACAATCTGATAAATGTCAAGGATTTACTTTTGTAGTTAACATTTGTTGTCTGACTCTCAAGCACCCTTTCTCCTTCCAAAGTACAGTGCCCCAAATTTTCTGAGCAATTTGGGTAACAGACTTCTCTTCCAGCTCCAAAAGGGCTCTCATTGGTTTGAGCATCAGTGTACCCCATCCCTTTAGCCACAGTGATTTATTTTTATTTTTATTTTTTGAGATGGAGTCTCACTCTGTCGCCCAGGCTGGAGTGCAAAGGCTCGATCTCGGCTCAGTGCAAGCTCCGCCTCCCGGGTTCACGCCATTCTGCTGCCTCAGCCTCCCGAGTAGCTGGGACTACAGGCATCCGCCACTACGCCCCGCTAATTTTTTTGTATTTTTAGTAGAGACGGGGTTTCATCGTGTTAGCCAGGATGGCTCGATCTCCTGACCTCGTGATCTGCCTGTCTTGGCCTCCCAAAGTGCTGGAATTACAGGCGTGAGCCACCGCGCCCGGCCACCACAGTGATATCTTTTTAGTGATGGTCACATGGACCAGACACGCACAACTGGACTAGATACTAGCATTTTAATAGAGCTGCTGTAAAAACAGGCTCTGACTTTCCTGCTGGAAGTAGTTGAACTTGTACCCTTAGGAGGTAGGGGAGACCATCTAAAGATTTTTAAAGGCCGGGCCTGGTGGCTCACGCCTGTAATCCCAACACTTTGGGAGGCCGAGACAGGCGGATCACGAGGTCAGGAGATCGAGACTATCCTGGCTAACACGGTGAAACCCCGTCTGTACTAAAAGTACAAAAAACTAGCCGGGCGTGGTGGCNTTTTTAAAAAGCCTTAGGGTGAATACAACATCTAAGATCTTCATACTAAGATATGAAGATAGTCTTGGTAACACTGTGCAGCTGGATGAAGCTAAACCCTGTCACTGGAATTTTTCATTACACGAACTAGTAAATACCTTTAATTGCTCAAGCCTTTTAAGTTTGAGTTTCAGTTACTTGCAACCAAAAAACTTCTAGCTGAAGCAAGACTTAAAAATAACTGCAAACCATTGTGTTTTCAAATATTTGGAAACCATCATTTTTGAGAAGAAGAATGACATGCTATTTCAATGACTGACAGAGGAAGATCTTAGAGTTGGATGTCGGGTCATGGAGGTAGAGAAGGATGAACAGTAAAATATAAGAAAAATTATCTAAGAATGCCTCTGTACTGAAACAATGGGAACAAATAAAAATTTGCATTAAGGAAAATGTTACTTCATAGTGAACCAAATTTTGACAAAAGGCAAAGGAGGATTTATAAATGAGCTCAGCTTTGTGACCTTGGATAGCCTGGAAAAGAAAAGTAGGTATAAAATTAAACTTGCTATGTTGAGACATAGCAAGCATTTTCATCTTTTTAATCTAGAATTAAAATTCACCTGTTTGTGAAACTTGTGCTGCAGCTTTGTAATATGGCATAGCAGTTCTATGTGGTATTTTATGGTAACTGAAGAATTTGATATGCAGGGATAAGACCAGGCAGAAGAGTAGGTCTCACTTTATCACCTCAACTACCTAATCTCACTCATGGAACCAAGGTTAGTGAATTGGGATATTTCTTTGGCTAGAACTTTATGACCAGTGCAAAGTTACCTTTGATTCAGCATGAATTTTGAGCTCTTGAACACTTGCTGTTTTTCTCCCCTCCCAAAAGAAGAGAACCCATCTTTAGATGAAAATTTCCAAACAAAACCTTAAACCTGCTTTGTATCCATCACAACATTCAAAGTAATATAATAACTAATAGAACTTTGACATCTTTATAGCTGTTTTTACAGAAAATTTCTATAAAAAGTCCAGGACTGGTATGCCTTATATGTAATGGATGGCTTACTCCCATAAGCATAGAGTTCCTATTATTATGTGTTTATTTTTGTGTGCAAAGAATAATTCTTTAGAATGGAAAAAGGTATTCCAATGACTTCACTTTTTAAGGCTTAATGATCTGGGCTCTTTGGACTTTCCCTTAAGGGGGAGATGTGTAGGTTTGCTACCTCTGTACCCAAGTGGTAATCACATGCCAGCCTCAGTTACAAATTAAAATTCAAAAGTCTAGGGGAAGGGCCTTACGTTCATGATGTGGAGATGACATTCACAGTGCAAATGTCCTCCACAATTTAGGAGTGGCACTTTCTGTGAGTGCAGGATTCCATCAGACTCTGTTGACCACCAAGGTCTATGTTGCTGCTGTTGCTGCTGATAATTAAGAATATGTTGAATCAGATAGAATATTATAATTTTCATCATTATTACCATCATTAAATGATAGTATTTATTTTTGAATGCTAAGTGCTTTAGAAAAAGCAGTGTGTTTTACACGTTAGTATATTGCCTTTTATAACAGCTAGTTTTGGGTGAAGTGATACATTAAGCTCCACTAATTTAAGAAACTAAATAGTGAAATGACCTTGCACTTAGAAAATGTATGGTTAAGAGCATGACAGGCAATCTTCCTCTAAGGGAAGGCTAAGACAAAGAAGGACAAAAGCCTGTGCTCAGTGGACTCTTATTTAACTTATTGCCTTAATAAAATTTGTATTTTAGGAACCTATTGTGTAGGACATTTTTTTCTTGGAGAAACAAGAATATTTTAAATAAGAATTCTGTTGGCTTCTTTGAAGGTGATCATTTTCTTCAAAAAGAGGAACATAATGTGTTTCTTGCTGTTACTTTTTTACAGAAAACCTTGCACTATGCAGCAGAACATAGTGAAATTTAAGCATATGCTATTGCTAATGAATTATCTCAGCTTTGTCTCTTTGGACACTATAGAAGTACTTTTTTTTTTCTTGCATCCTATTTTTGTCACTGCAGTCAGATTAATGAATTATGAACTATATGATTTCATTAGGATGGTCAGAATTAAGAGATGATGTTTTCCTTGGGGGCTTCTGTTTGGATATATCATTAATCATATTCTGCAATCTATAGTCAAGGCAGAACTGAGAATGCTAGTTTATCTGACATGTACTAAGGTGGGAAACAGGTTGTCATTTAGCCTATCTTGGGTAAAGCATGTCTTGGTAAATGGCTAGATAAGGAATGACATCTTAAAATTGCTTCTTATTTAGATCTCTGTCATAGGCCTGAAGACTCTCCTGGGAAACTGTGAAGTGTCCTCAGCAAAAGTAAAAGTCATTACTCAAGAGTATTGTTTTTAGTTTTATTTATGGCTTTTAAACCAAGGGGTGTGGTATAAAATGCAAAAGAACCAAACTGTCATTTGGAGGCTTTATTAATTTTCTCTGCAGCTCCTACCTTGTTCTCAACCTCCTGAACTCCCCACTGCATCCTTTGTTGGAGGGAATACAAATGTCTGAGAGGATATTTTTAATGGGTAATATGAGCATTTCTGATATTAAATGGCTTTAAAGAAATTCACTCACAAGGATCTTTTTAATTGCCCCAAATGACTCCATTTATGATGACTACTTAAGAAGTGATATAGATAGTTGGAAAAAGAGGAGGACATGGCAATGTGAGAGAGAATGCCCTGTGCCCTGACACTTGAGAGTTTTTATCCACTGGTCAACTGCAGGAAGATTCGAGGACTACCTGTAAAGATTAGCAGTTTTTCTTTAATAGGTACTTCGAGTCGGAAAAAGAAAAAAGTATTCATTGAAAACTTTTGTTAAAAGTTCCATTCAAATTTTATTAGTTTTGATAAGTTGCTCTGAAGTGCACAAATAGGAAATTATGCCATTATTTCTAGAATAGGAATATAAAAAATAAATGTGGCATAGTAAGTGTAGACTTATCAATAGCTAATAATATCATTAAGGTTTTAATGTCTTAGCTAGAACTTCCATTTACAAAACTCGTTTTTCCGACCTAGAATATTTACAAGAAAAAGCAAACATCCACTATTTATCTTCTCTTGTAAAACCCTGTAAATTCATTACTATAAGGACATTCCTTATAGTAAGTAAGGAAATAAAAAATACAATACTAGCCTTTTAAGAAAATAATCAAAGAAGTAAGTTTCATGTCAAAATTATGCTTGGCAGACAAATGCATATTTATAGAAAAATTCATCACTCTAAGAGATTTTATTATTTAAAAATATAATTTAAAAATGAGTGAAACATTAAATTCTAGACAATTGGGAGGAAAAAAAAAATCCTGAAACAAAGTAATATCAATAAACAGAACTTAGGCAGATAAGAGTATGTTAAGAGTAAAGATAAAACACAGAATTTAATGTTAGAAGATGGAAAAATGATAGAACTGATTAAGCCTGGTTTAAAATCAAACAATGAAATAAACGTTTGGTAAACTGAATTTTAAAAAGAGAAGGAGAAGGAGAAAATACAAATCAACAAATTTAGAAATGAGAAAAGGGCTATAGTCTGAGTCAGAGAAGATTACAAAGTATGCAAATACCTATGTAACTTTATGCAAATATACTTAAAAATTGAGTAATGAAATCTTCTGCATGTTATTCCACATTAACAAAACGAAAGGCACATAGTAAACTGGAAAAGAGGTTTTTAAGTAGCTATTATAGAAAATTACCAAACTTTTATTTTAAAAAGTTCTTACCACTTAAGAAAACACATCAATGAAAAAAAATATGAGCAATATAAAAATGTATGTATATATACACACACATACACACACATATTCACATATACATGTACATACATATACTTTCTAAGGGTGTTTGAAAAGTCTGGAAGCATAAGATAAACTTATTTTCGACAGTGTGCTAGTAACATCTTTAAAAATTGTGCTATAATTTCCATCTATCTCCAGATACTTTGTTAGGGGAAGTACCTGGTGCAATATGTCTAACTGTTAATTTGAAAAATGTATAATATAATCATATACTACAGTGTATCCAGGAAATCTGTAAAGCAAGACAAAAATAGTGTAATAATAGAATTTGACAACATGGCTACTGTTGACTAAAATGTACCTTTTCCCCATCTTCCCGGAAAGGAGAGGCCTAAAGACCTTTGACGTGTCCTTGAGGTTTGGACACCATCATCTCAACAATGACTACGACAGACTGAAAGCCATAAGGCCATCCTCAAGTTTCTGAGGGCCTGAGCACCTCACAGTGTTCTACCCACCTTTTCAAGGGGAAAAGCAAAGAGTGTCTCTATTTATCCTCTGGGAGAGCATTGAATTAGGTTGGCCAAGAAGGAATGCAGTTTCAAGGCTTGGAAGGGGCGGAGAGGTCTCACCCAGAGTTACAGGTTATGAAGCACAGTGGCAGGTCCACTCTGAGTCCTGTGGGGCATCCCAGGAAGTGCTAAGGCCTGTGGGTGACAGGTGGATGATGTGGTGGAGGGGGAGGTGATGTCATGAGGGAGGCCACTGTGTTCCAGGCACTTAAAGATTCCAAGGTCTGCACTGCCTTGGAAGTAGAGCCCCCCACCTGTCCTTGGGGTTTGAACACCAGCATCTCAATGGTGACCACAACACATTGAAAGCCATAAGTCCCTTCTCAAGTTTGCTGAATTTCCTGGTGCTCTCACAGGGCCAGAGCAGGAAAGGGTATGAAATACCGAATAACACTGTTAGCAAATGGATACTTGGAGTCATACTTTATTTGATTTAGAAAAATAAAACAAGGTGACATTAAGTTCTATTTTGTGGAGTAAATTTTGTGTGTGTGTATTTATAAACATGCACATATTTATGCGTATCTATCTATGAGGTATTGGCAAAAACACCAGAATAATAGCTGAATTCCAAAAGGAAAACCTACCTTAGTTACTTTCTACCCAGTGAAGAGGCCATTGGAACTGGCATTCTGGGGAAGAGCAGCTCCCCTGGACTACTTTGATGTTTTTCCAGGTTTATCTTGTGGTTTATAAAATCTGATGAGCATTAGGGTCAGTACTGAGGATGAGAACCTTTCTATTCTTTCCATTGAGTAGACAGACAGTGAGTCACTTGTGTGATGTGTTTCCTCCTAGTCAGCTCTGGATAGTGAGGCCGAGTGGAGTGACCAGAAGTGTGTTGTGGGAATCAAAAATGAAGTTCTAGTCCAGCATAGCATGTCAGTGCTTCATGGTACTTAGTTTGAAAGCTGAACTGTTTCTAGCAATGTTGTATTTTATGTTTATGTGTAATATTAACACTCTAGCAAGGGATTAATCATGATTGTTCAGAAATTATCTGTTAAACCTTAATTTAAAATAAAATGATATTTGAGAGACATCAATTGTAGCACTGATTTAAAGAGCCATTTAGTGAAGGAAAAATTAGTTTATTATATCAGATTATTTTAAACTAAAAGAAAAATAGCATTTTGGTGACTTATAAAGTGGCAATGTTTAAATTGACTGAATTCTCTGTGCTCTGCTGCTAAATCATTTTAGGGTATTTTTCACACCTAGTTTCTACTGAGGTTAATTAACATACTTGGAGGGACCTATCATTATGTCAGAAAGGCAAATTTTAATAAAACGGCACTTGCATGATTTTCTAAGAAATCTCTCCTACCACATAGGATCCAGGGAAATAAAAAGTCTCTCTAGTTCTTCCTCCCAGATATATGCTGACATACGCACACCCACACATGCACACACTCACTTGGGCTGACACACACCCCATATTACACACATACAACATACTACACACCCATTCACATACACATTCAGTCTGCCACACACAGTCTTCTCCCTTCTCCCCATACATGGTTGCTTGTTCAAGCTGATACATACATGAACACACACACTCTTGCTCAGGCTGACACACCTACACAACATAAAAATTTCTGTAGCCAACAGTGTTCTACCCACTTTTCTAAGGGGAAAAGTACATATGCGCATGCACTTTCTCTTTCTCAGATTGACACACATAAACTCACACTGTCTCCTGCAGGCCAACACACAGACACTCGCACATGCTGAAGCTGCCATGCAGACACACACACAGCCAGTCATGTGAACATAACCACATAGACCCATTCAGATTGACACACACACACACACACAGAGGGTTACACACAGAGACAGTAATGCCTACTCACACACAGTTAAGCTTTGGCTTTCTTTTCTTCCCCAGTGTTTTGTCGCTGACCTCTGACTTTTCTGCCTTTGGTTTACGTTCTCTTGATCTTTAACTTAAAGGTGGGTGACTCAGACCAATTATTTCATGTGATTACATTTGGAGTGAAATTAATTGTTCTGATACTGGCTCACTTTTATTATTTGCATGTAGTTTAACAAAACTTCATGGACTTATTCTGCTTTAATATGTGAAAGTGAAAGTCGAGAGATTATATAAATAGATAAGAAAATTGCCTTTTAATATATACTTGTTGTGTCTACAGGGTCAAATGGGAAATTGGCAAATAATAGATCATTAAATTCAAGAAACAATTCTCTATTTTGCCAAATTGTAGATCAATGTTCTTATGTCACTTTGTGCTACTTTCTGTTACTTGCTTTCATTGATTATAATAATAAACACTATGCAAAAGAACAGTGATACAGTTTAGGAGACAACGAAAAGGTGGGCAGCTTGCTTGCCTTTCTGAAATCGAGAGCTTTCTGTTTGTGAATATGTAAGGACAGATATTTGTCCTTCTTCCATTTTCAACAGAACATCGAAAATGCCCAGTGTTATTCACAATGAAGCTTTTACACAATGTGTAAAAGATTGGAAAGCAACATTCGGGACACAGCAGATGTTTGTTTCTTGAAGAGAATCTGGAAATCATACTTCTGGGATTTTGTTACTAATGACGAAGAAAAAGGGAAAAAAATCTTCCATAAACCACACTGGCCTGTTGGTGCATATCTTTTGAAAAGTAAAATGAGATGACAGAATGGCAATTAGAGTAAAATACATTATATTCTGAAAGGAATCACTAATATTTCTGAAATTTCATGTTTAAAAATGTGAGCTTTTATTTAGATATTTATTTTATTCAGTCACTTTCTTAGTCTTACTAGTTAGATAAGAAAACGTTAGGTAACTGTACCTAGGACAAACATTGAACTTCTATTTGAGGAAGCCCCTACTAGGTATAGTGTTTCTATAAATTGTCTCCCATATGGAAACCTAGGCAGAAGATCCTCCTGCTCTCTGCCCTCCTCCCAGGAAGCCTGATCAGGTAGGGCCTTAAGGTCTTCATAAGGACTTTGGTTTTTACTATAAGTGAAATATGAAGTCATTAGAGACTTGTGAGCAGAAGAGTGACATGACCTAACTTATATTTGTTTTTGAAGAATCACTCCCATTACAGTGGGGAGAACAGACTCTGGGGGCATAACCGATGAGGGAGAGGGTCCCTTGGAGGCGAGGGACCAAGGCATTCCAGAGGAGAAATGACTGTGGCTTAAATTAGAATGAAAGTGGAGAGAAGTGGTTAGATCCTGGTATATTTTGAAAACAGAGTAAATAGAATTTGCAGCTCTATTTGAAGTGGGCAAAAAGAAATGGAGACCCATTGATGATTCCAAGGTTTTTAGCCTGAACAGCTTGATGAATGAAGTTTCCGTTTAGTTAAATGGGTAATTTGGGGATGAGGAGTACTTGGGGTGGGGATTGCTTCTTAGAAATTTGATGAACTTTCAAGTAGAGTAGGCAGTTCTGACTGAGTCTGAAGTTTAGGTGAGAGATTGAATCTGCAGGTGTATGTGTGTGTGAGTATGTGTGTGTTATATGTAAGTCGTCAGTGTACAAATGTATTTAAAGATAAGAGCCTGAATGAGATCATCTTGTGAATAAATGGATGTAAGAGGCATGGAGACTGAGCCTTGGAGCATTTTAACATGTATAATCAGATAGATGAAAAGGTACCAGCAAAGGCATCTAAGAAGGGTTAATAGTACAGTAGAGTGGTATCCTAGAAACAAATATATTATAATTTTCAAGAATGAAGGATTCGTAAGTGTGTACTGTAACACATAACAAATGTCAAATAGCATGAGGACTGTGAATTGACCACTGAATTTGCAAATGTGGAGGGCATTAGTGACCTGGTTAAGCACTAGACTAGTGTTGAATGAATCAAAGAATCTAAATCAATGAATCAAACAATCAGTCAAGGTATGGCACAGACCTGTTAAAAGAATTGTTCTCTGGTAAAGAAGACAGTAACTGTATTTGGTTCCTGAGACAAAATGATTTCATGATCCTGACATGTTTGGGTAAACAGAAATACCAGTATAGTTCTTTTCCCTATTTTTAATTAACTCCTGCTCCCATTCAGTTTTCATAATCTTTATCACTCTTCTCAAGTTCTATTTCAGTCTCAGCTGATGAGCTTGCCTCATGCTTGACTTAGGTAGTAAAAGTGAACATCTCTGAGTTCAGTGAATGTTCTGCTCCCATTACCTGCATGTAAATCGATCTGTATTTGCACCTCTCCAGTACTTCCTCCTCACAGGCATCAAAGGAAAGATGTCCCTCCTAGACAAGTCTCTCTGCCTGTTCTCTTGATGTCTCTTTTCTGCAGGATCCTGGTGACATTCATTATTCCTTTCTTTTAAACCTTTGTCCTCTCCCTCTCTCTGTTGCTTCTCCCAGCTCATAGATTTGTTTGCTCATAGCTCTTCCCATTTTGAAAACACAGGCCTTTCCCCAGTTTGTATTCCCGTCTAACTAGACAAAAACGATAGAGACATATTGTGAAGTATTTTAGAAATAAGGAAATGAAGAATGAAGAAAATCATAATCACCCATGATGATCATTATGTGTTTACTCAAGTTTTTTTATATGCACTTTTACCAACTGTGATGCAACTATATATACACTTTTAAAATCTTCCTTGTATTCCGTTAAGATCAGTATTATTATCTTTTTCATGTGTTTATTTCAGCTAGTTAAGGTCATGTAATAAATTGTGTCTCAGAAATCCTCCAGCACTGGAGCTTCATATACTTTTCCAAAGGCTTGAAATACTTTAAAAGGTTTCCACATGAAAAGGCCTCCACAGCATTTATCCACACAGCCTGAGGGCACCTCAGTATCTGTACTTGGTGAAGTAGTTTTTGGAGAAAAGACCAGGCCGCCGCCATTGAGGGCCTTATGGTCCACGGTCTCTATGATGTCGACCATCTCCGGCCTGTCCTCCATGGTCCAGTTAATCTTGTTGTTGCCAGTCCCCAAGACAACCATGATGTGCTTGTTCCTGGAGAAAAACATGATACTGCATGGATCATATAACTCATACATTTTGTTGAAGTCAGGTACTTTGGTAATATCCACAAGAAAAATAACTGCAAAATATTGAACCTTCTCGATGCTGTACAAGACCTTATCCATTTTCATGCATGTGGGGTCCCGGTCATGGCCAAAGCGAACGACAGCCTTGCCATCCTTCCCTGGGAGGATGGCCTGGTCCACCTCCCAGCTGCTGTGGAGGTGCAGGAGCATGTGTGACATGCTGGCTGCTCCACAAGGCTGGGTGCCAAGGAAGGCCCTGCGTGGTGAGCACAGCCGGCCCCTCACTTCCCAACCCCTTTTGCCCGCAAGGTCCCTGAAGACCCCCAGGGCCTGCCCATAACCCCCCAGAAACACTGGGCCTGCCTCATTCACATAACTTTGTAACACTTTCCACATGCTGTTAAACAGGTTCGTAAAGAACTATTTTAAATAGCTAGAATATTTGATACTGTGGTTACGCTATGATTTCTATATTCAATATTTTACTGGATTTTTTTTAACCTACTTTCTATTTTTGATTTAAATAAAACTAAGGTGAATATCTTTGTATATAAATCTTTTACTACATTCCACATTATTTTCTAGGCTAGAGTCTGAAGGAAATTGCTGAGTCAAAGGATGTATACTGTTTTATGACTCTTGTTTGCTACTGCCAGATTGTTTTTAAAAATCATTCTGCCAATTTATATGCCTGCTGGGAAGTGTAAGAATGCCTTTCTCCTGAGATTCTTAACTTTGGAGAGATTTTTAAAGTTGCTTTATGAGACAGTCCTTGCTAATTGGACAATTTAATAAGTGTTATCTAATTTTTCAAACATTTATTTGACTACTACAGGGTGAATGTCACTTTATCATGCTTACAGTAGTCATTTATTTTTCTATTATGAATTTTCTGCTTATCCTTTACCCATCTTCCACATTCCCCAAAGACGTTTTGGTAGTTTTTTGTTGACTTGTATGATTTATCATATTATTGTTGTCAACCATTTGTCTGTCATAGTGGCTGTAATAATTTTTTCCAGTTTTCTGTGTTTTACTTTCATGCATTTATTAATTAAAAGTTTTAGGAGTCAAATGACCAATTTAAAATTAAATTGACCACAAAATTGGAAGCCCCAAAACAGAACCAAGTAAATATAATAAACTGGTATAAGTTTAAGGCATTTAATACATTGGGGACAAATGTCCAAATCTGGAGGCAAACACTGTTCGAACTCTTTCTCATATGTCACACCGAAATAAATTTCAAGTAGACTAAAGATTTAAATGTTAAAAACCCCAAAAGGCATAAGAGCATGTGAAAGAATCTAAGTAGATGTGTATATAATCATGAGTTAGTGATGATCTTTATCAGTATGTCAATAAAGGTAGAAACCAGTAAATATTTTTAAATGTGACTAATTTGAAATCTTCCACACAATAAAAATTAAAGATAAAATACAAATGACAAGCAGAAAAAAATATTTATAAAAAATATGGAAACTAGTAATTTTGTGACTATTATAGGAGAGCTCTCTTACAAGTCAATTTTTAAAATTCCAAATAGAACATTGATCAAAGAACATGAAGGAATAACTTAGAAAAGAAGAAATATTAATGACTAAGAAATATTTAAAAAAATCAAACTTTACTAGCTTTCAAAGAAAGTAAAATAAATACATAGAGATAATCTTTGGAAATACAGAAATGTGCTTTGTTGTTGATACTTTCTAGTACATTCAGTAAGGTCATTAGGTACTGAGCATAGTACTCAATAGTTTGTCAACCCTTTCTCCCTTCTCTCCCTCTGTGCTCCAGTGGTTGACAGTTTTTATTGTTGCCATCTTTATTTCCATGAGTACCTAATGTTTAACTCCCACTTATAAGTGAGAACATGCAATATTTGGTTTTCAGTTCGTGTGTTACTTCACTTAGATTAATGGCCTCCAGCTGCATCCATATTGTGGCAAAACACATGATTTCATTCCTTTTTTATGGCCACATAGTATTCCATGATGTATGTGTACCACATTTCTTTATCCAATCCACCATTGATGGGCACCTAATTTGAATTCCATGTCTTTGCTATTGTGAATAGTGCTGCAATGAACATGTGAGCACATCATTGTTTTTGGTAGAACAATTTCTTTTCTTTTGACTAGATACCCAGTATTGGGACTGCTGGGTTAAATAGTAGTTCTGTTTTAGGTTTTTTGAGAAACCTCCAAACTGCCTTCCACAATTGCTGAACGAATTTACATTCCCTCCAACAGTGTATAAGCATTCGTGTTTCTCTGCAACCCTGCCTGCACCTGTTGGTTTTTGACTTTTTAATAATAGCTGTTCTGATTGGTGTGACATGGTGTTGTCATTGTGGTTTTAATTTGCATTTCTCTGATGATTAGTGATATTGAGCATTTTTCATAGTTTATTGGCCATCTGTATGTCTTCTTTTGAGAAATGTCTGTTCATGTCTTTTGCCCATTTTTAAATGGGTTATTTGTTTTTTGCTTGTTCAATTAAGTTCCACATAGACTGGATATTAGACATTTGTCAGATGCATAGTTTATAAATAAGTTCTTCCCTTCTGTAGGTTGTCTGTTTATTCTGTTGATAGTTTCTTTTGCTGTGCAGAAGGTCTTTATTTTAATTAGGTCCCACTTGTCAAGTTTTTTTTGTGTGTGTGGCAGTTGCTTTTGAGGATTTAGTCATAAATTTTTTCCCAAGGCCAATGTCCAGAATGGTGTTTCCTAGGTTTTTTTCTAGGAGTCTTATTGTTTGAGGTCTTACATTTAAATAATACACGTCGTGGTAATTTTTGTATATGTTAAAATGTAGGGGTTCAGTTTTATTCTTCTTCATATGGCTAGCCAGCTATCCCAGCACCATTTACTGAATAGGGAGTCCTTTTCCCATTGCTTATTTTTGTCAACTTTGTCAAAGATCAAAAGGCTGTAGGTGTGCAGCTTTATTTCTGGGTTCTCTATTCAGTTACATTGACTATGTATCTGTTTTTGTACCACACTGTTTTGGTTATTACAACCATATAGTATAGTTTGAAGTCAGGTAATGCAATATCTATGACCTTGTTCTTTTTGCTTAGGATTGCTTTCAATATTTGGGATCTTTTTTTGTTCCATATGAATGTAATAATAGTTCTTTTTAGTTCTGTGAAAAATGATGCTGGTAGTGGGATAGAATTCATGTAGAATCTGTAGAATGTTTTGGGTGGTATGGTCATTTTAACAATATTAATTCTTCTAACCCATGATCATGGAATATTTTTTCCATTTGAACCATCTCTGATTTCTTTCAGCAGTGTTTTGAAGTTATCTCTATGAAAATCTTTTAGATCCTTGGTTAGATGTATTCCTAGGTATTTTACTTTTTTGTTTGTGTGGCTATTGTAAATGAGATTGCATTCTTGATTTGGCTCTCAGCTTGAACATTATTGGTGAATTGAAATGCTACTGATTTTTGTACATTGATTTTGTCTCTGAAACTTTAACTGAAGTCATCTATCAGTTCTGGGAATCTTTTGATGGAGTCCGTAGGGTTTTCTAGGTATAAAATCATATCTTCAGTGAGGAGAGACAGTTTGACTTCTTATATTCTCATTTTCCTTCTTGAATGAAAGCTCATAGTTAATATTTATTCACTATCTTGCCATTTCCAAAAGGCCGAGGCATGTTAAAAGCCTCTCTCCTACCATCTTGGAAAAGAAAACAACCAAAATTGACTTTTACACCAGTAGTTGAAAGAGAAAATTGGTTTTATTTGTGTTTACTTACAAATGTTTTATTTTAATAGAATAAAGTATTTTAATAGAATAAGATATTTTGTAGCCATTGGAAATGATGATGATGATGATGATGATGACAGTGTATATCCATATTTATTTACACGGAACGAGCTCCTTAATGTAGAATTTAAAAACTTTAAATTACAAGGCAACTACAGTCCCATTCATGAAATAATTTTTGTGATTTTTTTGATATATATATCTGTGTAAATATATATAAACACATACTAAAAAAAGAATATATTCTGAAATGTAACAGTATTTTCTCTTGATAGGAAAATCAACAAACTTTCTTGTTTATTTTTATATGCATTTCAAGATTTCAGAATTTCTCACAAATTACTTTTATAATTATAAAAATGTATTTGCATTTTGAAATTGTCTGTTTTTCTTTTCTTTTTAAAGTCATTTTTCTCTATGCTTAATGTCCTTCCTTTATAAAACAGTCACTTAAAATTTTTTTTTTAAAGCTCTTCCTATCTGGAATGTATTTGATGTATAGTTTCAGATGAGATTATAAATCCCCCTAAGAAGACAATATTCAAAATAGTTGACCAAGTATTTCAGTAACATTTATTAGATAATTACGTATTGACTCCTGATGTTCCCTTTTCAAAGATTACTGACATATATCAATCTTTCTGTTTGAAGATAATTCTGTTCCATTGGTCTGGCTGTTTTTGTGGTATTACCTCACTCTTTTCATTATTATCTCATTACATTGTATCTTAAAACTGATAAGACAAATGTTATTTTTTTCAGAATATGCTTACATATTTGTTTTTCTGGATGAATGTTAGAATCAGTGACTTAAAGTCATTTCCCCACAGTTCTTAAAGTATACTGAACAAATATAATTTTTTTTCTCGATAATTCAGGGCCATGATTCATTGTGAATCATCATAAGTACTATAGCATTTTTGTGAGTTATTTAGATACGATGGATTTTTTGCTCATGTCCCACGTGACTCATTAGGTTTTTCAAAATTTCTGTAATAAATTTGTATTCTTCCCATGTGTCTTTAATGATACTTCCAGATGTCATACTTATGTCTTTTTAAACACCTTTTGTCTGTAGTTGAATCTATGATTAAATTTTTTAGCACTGTATGTAACATAAGACTCAAGGATAGAACTCTGTGCTTTGTATTTTGATTGTTCTTGGGTCTTATGTGTATATTTCTTTGGCCATGTTTCATGTAATTTAGATTGCCATTTTAATGAGTAGTTAAGTTTGGCATTACTATGTTTGCACGTGAATATGAAGAGATACAAGACAGAATAAGCTATAAAGGTAATAGAGCATAACTCAATGGCAAGAAATGCAAAGATAGAAGAGAGTTTTACTGAAACTCTTTATGAGTTCTCTTCATGAGGCAAAGTTCTTTACATGCCATACTTCTTGATCTGTCCTTCCATGTAACTGAATCTCAGATTAGATTACTTTTTCCTGAAACTTAGATGGTGTAATATAAATGAACAAAGTAAGAGGCCAGTAAATTAATACATGGATACTAAGTGATTTTTTTCTTTGACTCTGAGCTTTTATGTTTTCATATTCTAGAGGCAGTAATCATAGCTTGACAGCTATCAACCTGATTCAGAATTATTAATCCTGAATGTTTTCTCTTCTGCATGGAGGAGAAACTACCAATTGTCTATTAAATGGTAGTTAAAGAATACTTCATTTATCTATTTCACCTGTTGTTATCTGTCTGTCCTATGGCATATTTTTACAGGTTAGGACGAACACATTGCTGATATTTTCATAAACACGTTGCCACTGACTTTATTTTCCATTAATATGTGTTTTGTTGTTTTTTGCAAAGCTGTAATGTTATTGCTGTAGTAGAAACAATTTATTTTGTTAAAGCTCTAAAGGGAGGTAGGACCCATCAAAGTTAAGGGCCTAGACACAGTAACAGATGCTCCTGTAAAGCAATGTTTCTCAAAAAAGGTCTAAGTTGAAATATATGTAAATCTCCTTTTTGTCATTTATTTTTGGAATGTTCTCTGTTTTACCACACTTCATTTGTTTTTATATTTTTATTATGAAATACTTTAAATATAGAGACAAGTATACAAACTAGATTACCACCATGCACCTGCCAGCCAATTTTATTAAACCTCAACATATTTGCCTTTGTTCTTTTTTGGGGGGCCAGCACTACATTACAGCTACAGCTGAGGTTCCTGTATGCCTTTGCCTTATCCCTTTCTCTCCACAGGTAACCATAGCTTTGAATTTAGTGTGTACCATCTCCATTCTTGAGTGTGCACTTTACTTTGCATGCATGTATCATTTAAGAATTATAGGCCGGGCGCGGTGGCTCACGCCTGTAATCCAAGCACTTTGGGAGGCCAAGGCGGGCAGATTACAATGTCAGGAGATAGAGACCATCCTGGCTAACACGGTGAAACCCCATCTCTACTAAAAATACAAAAAATTAGCCAGGCATGGCGGCGGGCGCCTGTAGTCCCAGTTGCTGGGGAGGCTGAGGCAGGAGAATGGCGTGAACCCGGGAGGCAGAGCTTGCAGTGAGCTGAGATCAGGTCACTGCACTCCAGCCTAGGAGACAGAGCGAGACTCTGTCTTAAAAAATAATAATAATTATTATATACGATATTATAAATGATATTTGTATGTTAACTTTATATAAATGGCAGCCTGCTGTATTATTATTTGTTTATTTGTTTATTTTTATTTATTTATTTTTTGAGATGGAGTCTCGCTCTGTCACCCAGGCTGGAGTGAAGTGGCACGATCTCGGCTCACTGCAAGCTCCGCCTCCCGGGTTCACGCCATTCTCCTGCTTCAGCCTCCTGAGTAGCTGGGACTTACAGGCACCCGCCACCAAGCCCGGCTATTTTTTTGTATTTTTAGTAGAGACGGGGTTTTATCTTGTTAGCCAGGATTGTCTCGATCTCCTGACCTTGTGATCCGCCCTCCTCAACCTCTCTAAGTGCTGGGATTACAGGCGTGAGCCACCGCGCCTGTTTTGTTTTTTTCTCTTTCTTTTTTTTTGGTGGGGGGATGGAGTCTCCCTCTGTCACCCAGGCTGGAGTGCAGTGGTGAGATCTTGGCTCATTGCAACCTCTGCCCCCTGAGTTCAAGTGATTCTCTGTTCTCAGCCTCCCAAGTAGCTGGGACTACAGGCATATGCCACCACGCCTGGCTAATTTTTGTATTTTTAGTAGAGATGGGGTTTTACCATGTTGGCCAGGCTGGTCTCGAACTCCTGACCTCAGGTGATCCGCCCGCCTTGGCCTCCCAAAGTGCTGGGGTTATAGATGTGAGCCACAGCGTCCAGCCTTATTCTTTAATTTACTGTTTAATTTGACATTATAATTTTAGGATTTATCTATGATAAAGCTAGTCATTTCAACTTATTCATTTCAGCTGTTGAATAGCATTCCATTGTGTGAATATACCAAAATTATCTAGTCATTCACTTATAGACATTTATATAAATGTAAATAATATATATAGTTCTTATATATTTACCAATACAAACACGGTAGAAGTGAACATTTCTCTCCTTATTTCCTTGGCAAGTATTTTCTCAACCGTATACCTAGAAGTGAAACTGCTCTGTCATTAAGAATACATATCTTCCAAATGCCTCCTGATAGTGTTTGTACCAATTTATAAGCCCTCTAGAAGTGTATGGATTGCCATTGCTCTACATGTATTGTTGGATGTACTGCTCTACATGGATGTACTGCTCTAATATGGATGTATTGCTCTACATCCTCATGGTACTCATTGTTAGACTTTTAAATGTTCTGCAGTTCTGTATGTGGTGTGCAATCGAATTTTGCAGTTTTGCATTTCCCTGATTACTAGTGAGATTGAGCCTCTTTTCACGTATGATATGTTTAGAGGCAATGATAGTATTGGGTTAAGAGCTGGATGTTAAAGCCAGATAACTTGGTTTTAAATTCGGACTCTTCTGGGCGACCACCCATTTTGTGGGCTTGCCACCATTTTGTGGCTCATTGGCAAATCAGGAATAATAATCATACCTACATTGTGGGGTTTTTCTGAGTTAACATGTGAGAATGTCTTACAACTGTGTTGAGCCTTAAGTAAGATGTCGTTGTTAGAAAACATTACCAAGATGTGATAAGTGGGGTGCAAAAATGTAATGATGTAAAATATCAGGTTACATTATTGAAAGGTTAACGGCTCTAATCAGCCTTATCTGGAAAGACTGGGATGGAAAAATTCTGGGGGTTAAGGGAGCCTAGGCTTCCCTTCATGACCTCCCTGCCTCACCAACCTCTCCCTCTTCTTATTCAAAAGGTAACTTTAGCTGAGGGTCCAGGCAGAAGACAAGGAGCCAATTATGAAGCATAAAATATCCTATTATTTAAAATTGAGGGGCATGTTGTCTCATAATTTTATTATGTTATTAACTGTTCGGTTTTTCCTTATGCAAATAGCTTGTTTATCATCTTGTACATTTTGTATTGGGTTATTTGCTTTTTATTATTGATTAGAATGAGTTCTTTATATATTTTGGACATGAATCTGGATAAATTTATTTTCCCAGTTTCTGGCTTGTCTTTTAACATTGTTTATGACATTTTTTTGTCTGTTTGTTGGTACAAAATTTAAAATTTTTAGTATGGTTAAATTTAACAATCTTCCTTAATGATTTCTGCTTTTACATCAGGTTTAAGATATTTTTCCCTCTAAGCCAAGCTATTAAAGATACTCTCCCATATTTTCCTCTAAATGTTACGAAGTTTTTGTGTTTTAAAAGCGAAATTCTCTCTGGAATTTTTTTTATGTCTAGCATAATAAGTTAGAGAGCTAATTGTCCAAGTACTATTTATTGTAGGGCTCCAGTGTCCTCTTTGTCTATCCATTATGTAAAATGACACTGCCTTTGTTACTGTGTCTTTATAGTAGCAGAAGGAGGAGGAACAGCAGCAGTAGCAGCTAACCCTTATATAGGTCTTACTGAATGCCTGGCACCATTCTATGTTTTTTACATATTCATTTAATCCTTAACTGGATCCTATGAAGTAGGAACGCTCATTATTTCCATTTTATAAATAAGGAAACTGAGGCACAGACAAGTTAGGTAATTTGCCACATAAACCTATAGCCGGGATTCAAACCCAGGCTGTGAAGGTGAATGAAAATCCAGGCTGTCTGGCTTCAGAGTCCATATTTAAAACCACTCTATTACCCAGTCCCCTCTCCTTCTTCTTCTAAAAAAAAAAAAAAAAAAAAAGAACAATGTTGGTTAACTTTGGCCCCTTTCTCTTTTTTTTTTTTTTTCTTATTCTTCTTCTCTCTTTCTCTCTCTCTCCCCCCCCCCCCCCCCCCCCCACCTTCTCTCTTTCTCATCAGAAAAGGGCTCTGGTAGTATAGTAAACAGGGTGCTAAATATAGATATTAAGTTTTGATAATAATGTTGGGGTGACAAATCTTACCCTTTCTATAACTTCAAATCTTCGAAGAGTTAGAGGTTGCCAAAATGATAGGCTGGGAGCAACTTCAGAATTTTTCTACTTTGTTATACCTTTATTCTAGCCATTGTACATTCCATTACTTCTCCTGAGAGTAATTCTGAAAAAGTTTTTTTTTTTCCCCCTTAAGTTCATGGTTACTAGCCTTGAAACCCTCAGGAGAAGACACAGACATAAAAATAAATAATTATAATAATATAGTTTGTTAAGTTACAGATTAGAATTATGAGAGCTTAGTCTAAGAAATACCTACCCTGTCCAGGAGTTTCATGAATGGTGTTTTGGTTTCATATTGCTATAACAACCCAAAACTTAGTGGCTTGAAACCACAATCATTATATTATGCCTTACACATCTATGGGCTAAAATCTACTGAGTATGTGATGATGTCTAGAGTTGCATTCATTTGGGACTTGGCTGGGCTGGACCATCTAAGATGTTTCATTCACATGGCTGAGGGTTGGTCCTGGCATAGGCTGGGAACTAATCTGGGGTGTTTAACCAGTACGCCTTGGTTCTCCCCATATAACCTCTCCATATGGCATGGTTTTTTCCTAGTACGGTGGCCGGGTTCCAAGAACAGAAAGTGAAGACTGAGAATTCTCTTATAGCCTAGGCTTGGGAGTTCCAGAATGTCACTTTTACCTCATTCTGTAGTCCAAGCCAGTCCCAAGGCCAGATTCAACATGAGGGAATTGAATTGCCCACCTCTTAATGAGAGGAGTGTCATGAGTATATTGAATTGGAGGAATTGTTGGAAGCCCCTCTGGAGATTACCAATCACAGAGGGCATTGCTCCAAAAGGCAATTTGTTCTGAACTTTGATGAATGAGAAGGGCTTCATTAGAAAGTACTAGGGGAAGAAGATCCAGGCAGTAGGTAAGAACAGAGGCACGAAGGAGCATAATATGTTTGAATAGGAGTTTTGTGCTGTGGAGTCACAAGGGATAGAATTGATAAGGTGTGTTTGAAGTAGTAAGAAAATAATAGCTAAAATTCGTCAAGTGCTCACTCTGTGCCCAGCACATCCTGCTCTTTGAATGATTTATTTCTTTTATCCTCATAACAATCCTGTGAAGGAGAGACTACCATTATCTCAATTTTTCTAGACAAGAAAACTGAGGTACAGATAGGTTAAATAGCTTGCACATGGTCACATACCTTGTAAGCATCAGAGTTAAATTCGAACACAGGCAATATGCCTTTAGAGTACCTTCTCCCCCACTACTCCATTCAGGCTCCTGTAGATCATGAAAACGTTTATGCCATATTATCATCTTGCCTCCCACAGACTGTGTATGTCATGTTATGGAAATCAGGCTCTGAGTAAGAAACTGGAGCAATCCCACTGGCATTCTAATTGCTGTATTCTTAACACTGGTCCAGATTTCTTAGGAGCAGTTGAGTCTCTGAGTCCCTCAGATGTTGATAGTGGCTCCATGGTTTCAGGAGGTCTAGGTCAAGTGAAGAGGTCTTCCCTCTATGTGAGTACATCTTCTGGTGATGCTGAAGGTGGTATTTGTGAGAAAGCTCAGCCCGGCAAAAATGGTAGTAGCAAAACTGACAATAAGATTCCCTTTCTGGGCATCTTTGAGTGGGCTACACAGAGAGAGGGAAGCAGTTGAAAACAAAACCCAGTGTTGGAGAGAAGCAAAGATGATGATAAACAGAGCAGGGATAAACAGACTTGTGTTGGTAACACAGTTGCCAGAGCTGCTTTGGATCCCAAATGACCTTCAATCTTGAACCCTTTTCTGTCTCTCTAAGCCTGAGCTGAGTTCTTGTTCTTGGGTGCTCTGGTTGTGTGGTGGAAACTCCTATCTTTCTTATTTCCAGATACAGGCATGTAATCAATCTCCATTATGTAGCGTAACCTGAGTGAATTTTTACCCTTATAATTGAAAGATCCCAACTAAGTTGGATGTTTAGCTCTCAGCAGATGCTGTTACTGGCTGTATTTTTTTTTAAGAAAGGGGCTGAGCCTCTTTACATCAGAATTATCTTTCTTTGATGCTTTATAGAATCTAGTCCAGGGCTTTGCACTCAGTAAATGCTACTGATATTTGCTGATTGATTGTTCTGTCCATTGGGATTTGCAGCGTTTATGTTGGTCATGGTCAAATAATGATAATGTGCAAAATATGCACAGTTTATAAATCTTATTTTTTAATATCGTGCTTCTACCTCTGAGCTGTTCCATTAATTAGATAAGAAAATTGGTCTAAACATTATGTGAGTCTTTAAAGTAATTTTATATAAACAGCTGATGTTTACATTAAGACTGTTTTTAAGGTTTAAAAACAGTTTTGTTCAAAATCAGGCATATATAGTCATGCAGTAGTGAAAATGTTCTCAGCAGTTTATTGCTTCCCATGGGTGGCACATTAATGCCATGTTGATTATTTTTTTCTATTTTTTGTTAAGTATAATGAAACATTACTGTGGAAATGTTCATATTTACTAAAAACGTGTTACGTTAGAAGACATATGCCCTGTGTCACAAAGATTAATCTACTGAACTATTTATAATATAATAAAGGTCATGATGAACAACACTGACTCGGAAGCCAGATTCTCTGAATTTTAATTTCATCCCAATCATGTATGACTTTGGGCAAGTTACTTAAACTCTCTGGCCTCAGTTTCTTCCTCGTAACATGAGGATGATAAAAATGTTTCCCTCAGAACAGTATTCTAAAGATTGAATGTGTCAACTGTTGAATGAGTTAATTTACTGTTAAAGCACGTAGTCAGTGCTGTATAAATAAGGCTTAGCTATTGCGTTTTTGTTATTTATTGTTAGTTTCTAAGGCTGGCAAATACATTTTATTTTAAATTCCATTTTACTGGTAGTTTTATCTGCCCAACCTTTTGGGTAGCAGTAAAATAAAGCAGAACAGCAAACTTTATAACAAGCAGCATAGTATCATGGAGAACACTCCTTCTCTGGGATCAGTCACTTTACCTCCCAGAAATTTCCCCCAGTTTTATAAGTTGTAAGCATGGCTGTTTGAATTGCTGTCATTCAGCTTCAAAACAGCTGTACCATTCTAAAGTATCAGAGGGTGACATAATGGTAGAACACAGAACACTTGTAGAAATACTTGAGGAATGAGTCTGTGAGGTTTAATTTGTGCTAAAAATTCATCAACACATCTAGAGCAAGGCAAATCTTCCCAAGACAGATGGAGACTGTTTTAAGGTTGGTTTCATGACTCTGATTGGGACTGTTTTAATTTTATCATTGGATACTTCAAATGAGGGGATGAAATGTAGGGTAAATTATTATCTAAAATAGCCCTTCTCTTAAGATGTAGAGAGCAGAGAATGTGAATTTGAGAGGGGGAAGGAATTAATGTAGTAAATGGGACTGGAGACATTAACAGAAGGGGCTTAGAAAGAGGTGAAGCTAAGGAATGTAGCATTTTAAATGGATGATTTAAAATGATGAATTACATAAATGAACATACCCAACAGGATGCATAAGGAAGAGTGTGAAGAGGGTTGTCTATTTTAAAGATTGGAATAAGCAGTACATATTTGGAGGGTCTCAGAGTATATAAAGAGATCTGGTTAGCATGGCAGCCAGCTGCTTACCTCTTATGATGAAATAAGAAGAAATATGCTTAAGCTGAAGTGTAAAGGATTTGGGGTAGGCTTCTTAAACAATAAAGATTGTTAAACAATGATTTGAATTACGTTATCTCAGCCCTGGTAATACTAAGAAATAGCTTAACTGCTAATCGACCAGAGATATTCCCATGCAAAGATTAAGTGATGGATCCATGACATCTTAACTATAATTTGGTTTGCTTTATATTTTAGTATTTCATAGCAATTTCTTACTTGAAAGTATAAAATTTTCTCAGACTGTTTCCTTCTGCCACCCTTTGTTTCTGTCCGATGTTCTGTAATTTTATATATTGCTACTTTCCATTTCTTAGTTCCTCCATAGTGCTGTGATTTTGTGTAAATGCATTAGAAGATGTCCTCTCAGATAAATGATATGCCTACCTCTTAAAACACACTCTAAAAGTGTGATGTGTAATTGTTCCGTTTCATTTTTTATTTTACAAATTTTTATATGGCAGGTGCCATGATAAGCCCTAGAGGTTCAAAATTGAATTAGGCATAATTTCTCTACCATTGGGATTTACTGTGTAATGGGTTGAAGATAGACATGACTACAATAAAATGCTAGAAGTTACGTAATTGAAATGTGACATGGCATCTTAACACAGGAGGGAGTTGGGAACTTTGTCTTGGGAGGATGTATACACTACCAAATATGCCCTCATACCACGTTGCAGGGAGTACATCTAGGTAAGGGGAAGTTACTGGGGACACTTGTCATTGGAGCCTGTCTCTACCCCATGCCAGGAGAAACTTGGTCTAAAGCACTGGAAAATACTTTAGATCAACCTTGATCATTATGGTTCATATAATCACTCCTTGGTAAGGCTTCAGTGAGCAGCTACTTCCTAGCAACAACTCCATAGCATGAAGGAGAATGCGCAAGTTTTAGTAGAAAAGTGCCTGTATTTGCCACATTACCTCCTGAGGATATTTTGAGATTAGGTAATAAATGCAAAAGCACCTAGCAAGAAATAGACACTGAAGAAATATGTATTGAAAGAAAGGAAGGGATACCAAATGAAATGTGTAGGCTTTGTTTGGATTCTAACTTGAACATACCAACTCTGATGTGACTTTTGAAGCAATTAGGAAACTTTGCTTGTGAACTGGGTAACAGATGAAATCAAGGAACCACTGGCAGCTTTAGAATGGTCGAAATAACATTATAGTTATGTAAGAAATTGTCTATCCATTTAAGAGATATAAGCTGAAGTGTGTCTGAAGTCTGAGCTTTGCTTTAAAAGGCTTCAGCAAAACAGTAAAGAAGAGATGATGTAAATGTGGCAAATTCTTTATATTGTTAAATCCGAGTGATGGATATGTGGAGGCTCATTGACCTGTTCTCTCTGCATCTGAGAGTGTTTGAAAATTTTCATAGCTAAACTCCTCTGCTCTTCCTCCCCCAGTTAGTGTTCATAACTAGATTGGTAGCTTAGACATATAAGTATTGGCAGCATGCAAGATTTAATTGAAAAGAAGAAAATAATAAGTAACTGCAAAATTCAGAACTAAAAAATCTATATACAATATATATTTTTATTTTTACATGTGAGCTTAGGTATACTCCTTCAATGTGCAATCCCTAAAGCAGATATCCATTTAAAAGCAGAAAGGCAAATTTCCTCAGCTTTGATTTCAAACTGAAATCATGTTCAGAGTTCATAGGCAGGAATGAGCAATTTTAATGCATATGATTTGTAGTGTCCAAAAAGGGCAACTATAAATAAATCTCTTATTTATTCCCATGGCTTTATTATTTGCAGAATCACATTCAAAGTTGATGTCATGTAATATTCTTTGTTTAACAAAGTTTATGCCTGTTTAAAATATTTTTTAAAATGATTAATTTCAGTGTTTTATTTTCCCTTAACATAAAATATAGATACATTTTATTTCCAACTTAGATTATGTAAAAGCTTTGGAGATGAATTTTCAGAAATGGGTTTTTATCTGAAGATGTATTTTCTATATTGAATAATCAGAGTTGGAATTAAAAGTCACTTGAGATTAGCAGGTTGCTTTTTTCGAAAATGTTTTATCTGCTTTCAGAGTTTCAGCTCTTGGATGTCAGATTAAAATTCTGAAGCATGTTCGATTCATTTCAGAATTGAATGTCAAATCCAAAGACAGATATTTATAACTGAGTTCTGCTCAGGCAAAAACTCAGTTTCTGGACTGTGGCTTGGATGATTGCAAAGCTCTCATTCACAGTTGATGTTACCATCATTTTAAACAAACAAATTAAAACTTTGAGACTGAATTTTAGCAAACCAGCCATTTAATTCTCTGGTTATTATGCTTTAAGTGTGCAGAGTGCTTTGGGGTCTATATATTACTTTCAAATAATGATTTTTTCCCACAATAGTACTCTGGCATTGGTAGTATTATTTCCACTTGACTATAAGGAAACTGAAGTTCTGAGAAGTGAAATGACTTGCCTAAAGTCATTCAGCTACTTAGCAGTTTAGCTAAGATTTCCATCCAGTTCTTTTGACTACGAGTTTTTCCATTTTAATATTTCTATTATAAATTTCTACAAGCAAGAAACTGGTAAAAAGAAAAATAACTTATATATTTTTTACATACCAGTATTTCAAAATTTTAATCAATGGAATATTTGTTCCTGCAGATGCCCAAAGAGGAGATGAAAATTCATATACTAATTTTCAGCAGATTTTAATGTAAAGGAATATAACACTGACTCTAGCAGAAATAGCCAGCTTTAAAAAAAAAATAGATTATGATTGTTCCCTTTTAACATTGATGCCTTAAATGAAAGCCTGAGGTATGCTTTTAAAATTAATCATCGATGGGTATTTCACCATAAAGCAGGACACCTTTTTCATTCGACTGCATTGCTGAATCAGTATAATCATTATGTAATTGTACATAATTATGTAATTGTATAATTAACAATAGAATTCAGTATAAATGAGAAAAACTGTACAATGCAGGAACTATTGAGTAAAATAAGCATGACAAACAAATGTATGTCTAGTGTACTACTCTTACCAATCATCTGAAATGGGAGTGTGTTGATTAGATTAAAATCAAATATCTAAATAACACCAAATCACTAAAACAGAGTGGATAAACCGTTAATATAAAGTATGATTCTTTTAGGGGAAGAAAGGGCAAGTAGCTAAGTTAGAATTCCCTGAATAAAACCTTTTATTTAGATAAAATTTGGAAACAACATAAATGTTTTAAATAATTATAAAACAAAATTAAATGTACAAAGCCATTCCTAAAAGTCAAAAGCAAAGTGAAATAAACAACCTAACTATGTAACAAGTACATATGTATGTAACAAGTACATATGTAAAATCACAAGATTTTCCAGAATCTTGTGAAGAAATTCTATGTAACATTTCCACATGGAAAAGAGCTTCTTAAAACTTTAACCACAGTAATTTGACTATACTTACAAGGAATATATACCATAGGAACAAAATAAAAGGTAAAAAGAATTTAAATCATTTATAGCGAGTGTATTATTGGGGTTAGTAATCATACTGTGATCCTGACAGTAGTACTGTGAGATAAAGCAGATGAGTAATTATGTTGGTGTCCTTGCATACTGGAATTCTGGGCATTGGAGAAGGAAGATGAAGATGAAGATCAGTGAAGATGAATGAGGTTAATATAAAACTTGTAGTCCTGAATTTGAATTACAATATCAATATGGACTTGTGATGTATTTTATTAAAAAAAAAATTCTAGCTCTATCCACTGAAATGGCCCACAAACAATGACTGTATAATATTGAGCACTCCTAGCCCCCAGACTTGTGGTATCTGAAAGGCATGTCCCAGTACAAGGAATGGTCCGGTGCGGGGGGTGCCTTGGAGAAAAAGTTGATTCTAGGCCTGGGGTGGGAAATAAAGAAGAGACAGGAAACAAGGAAAATAAAAAGACTACTAGGTATGTGACTCAGGAGTCCATTTGAACAGCCTCTTACTAACCAAAGATAGAACAATTTGATTATAAATTCAAATAATATCAGTAATAGGTTGAAACACATGAGATATATTAGAATCCGTAAGTTGGTAATGATACTTACAAAAAAGATCACTCCATGGCCACCTGTGGAAGATTTTAGTGGCCCAACTCAGTATTTTGAAATAAACACAGGGGAAAACATGAAACAATTTTCCTCTTTTCTATATAAACTGTACCTCAGGATAATCAAGAATTGATGATAGGGTTTTCTTTCTGTAGGAGTATATTAGCCAATAAATGAAGAATGAATGGTAGGATTAGAGTATTACTGTTGTACAATAATAGATTGAGGTAATGACCACTAAGCAGCTGGTCATGTCACAGAAAGAGAGACATGAAGGCATCATGTGCCTCCTGATGAAGTCCCATAACTTATTGGTGACAGAGATTAGATCTCAATTTAATCAGGCCTCTAGATCTGACTGTCGGTTTTCAGAAAGAAAAGAAAAATGAAAGAATGCATTAAAACATACCATAAGGATACGATCAGCAAAACCTAGCCCGTGGAAAACTCTGAAGTACCAATAATCTGGTTTCTTTCACAAATAAATTGCAAGAAAAAAATGTGAAGAGAAACTATAGGCTAAAATATTAGCCTTAAAAGAATATCAACCAATTGAACTATTTGGACCTTATTCAGATCCTGATTCAGAAAACAACTGGGGAAAAACATGCAGTTGAAAATTGGGGAAGCTTAAACACTGACTGGATATCCGATGCTATGAAGGAATTGTCATTAATTTTAAAAGTGCGATAACATATTGTATGGTTATGTTTTTTTAAATTCACATCTTTTAGAGACATACTAAAATATTTATAGGTAAAATGATATCATTCTGGGTTTGCTTCAAAATAATATGGAGAGAGGAGACGTGGCAGGGAGTATATATGAAACACAAGATGTTAATTTGTCAAAACTGGGAGTGAACTATACTATTTTTACTACTTTTGTGTAGGTTTTAAATTTTCCACAATAAGATTTTAAATAAAAGTGTACTTAAGATGGACCTCAGAGGTTGTATTATGGAGAAAAGTAATCGTTCTGTGAAACAGTTATTATATTAAGAAGAATCACTGGTTAGGGTTTTTTTTAACCCCTTTCCCAAAAGTGCATTCATAATAAAATGTAGTTAACATTTCTTAAATATCAAGTATGTGCCAGACAGTTGCTCTAGTCCCTTTACATGTATTATCTTGCTTAAAATTTTCCAGAATCCTGTGAAGAAATTCTACTGTCTTCACTTTTCAGATCATTCCGAGAGATTAACTATCTTGAACCAAGACACAGCTAGTAGGGGGTGCCATCTCGAAATGCTGCCCTTTGGCTTTCAGTGCTGGGGTGCTCAAGCCTACTCTGTTTCGCCTGAACAGTCCACAGGAGTGGAGGCTTTGAGTGACAGTGTCTGCTGTTATACCTTTTACATTTTCTTGGTCAGCACTCTTTGCCCAGACTCAAGACATTTTGGAGAGATGGTAATTTGCATTTCGGCTAAATAAGAGACTCCAAAACTAGTCAGCCTGCTGCAAGGCAGTACTAGCCACTATCCGAATCCTTAATGAGGCAAGCTGTTTCACTTCCCCACAAGATGGGGGGAAAAGAAAGCACAATTTTAGTTTTCACATTTTTCTCCATCAATTGTCCCAAAGTGGTTTTCCTTAGTATAGTGTATTCAAATGGACTGCTGTCTTTAGGCAGTGCTAGGATGGTGCATCCTAATGTGAGACCTTCTCCTTATCATGCGTGTGCACACAGGAGAGGGGAGTCTAGTAAGAAATGGCAATTTCAGTACTAAGAAATGAAAACAGCCCTTGGGTAAAACTCTGATGTTGCCCCAGGGGGATGGCACCCTCATCTCAGATCTAGGGGAGTTTATGACATCTTTTAAAAGGTGAAAATTCAAGTTACCTGTGGACTGTCGGAACATTTTGCGTAAGTCATCTCCAGGTGAGTAAATTGAAAACCTCAAGTTAGTAAAATCTTCTGCAAAGTGATCCTCTCTTGTAAAGTTGCTGCTTCTTGCTACAAATTTCCTCAAGATTGGTATAAGAGTATATACTCTTCAATCTTAAAATAAGTTGTTTCTCCACCTTTTTTGTGGGTGGATTTTTCTATACCCCAAGCAAGCATAATCAAGTTAAACCCTCCATAGTTTTTGTTGCATGAAAAAGAGGGAAATAAATTGGCATGGTCTATAGTAGTCTGTTTTTTGGTTTAAATGGAAAAAATTACCTTTATGACTGGAGATACTTCTCACTTACTACGTGTAGGTGTTGAATGGCTTCCAGATATATGGATGTTCAAAAAGAGATTCAATTAAACTGGGGATTGCTTCATAATTTAAAATATGATTACTTCTAACAAGAATTTAATGTCAGCTTTCTGATATTAATTATTGTAAAATTTGTGTCTTATTAGAGTTAGCCAACCCAAGTCACTGAGACCATTCCTTATTTCAAAACACTGCATAATAACAACCGAAATTAGCAAAAACAAATTCTTAAGTGTTGGTTAACATAGAAAAAAAATATAAGAGAATGAAAACTGAGATTTCTTTCTAGATCTTTAAACATATCTAGACTTTACATTATTTATACTTTATGAGGGAGAAGCTATGGCTATCTCTTTGTATCAAATTTATAACCTCATTATATAAAAATGATTTATAATGCACACACTACAGTGTACCCATAGATGTTGAAGATAGCACTGACAACCTACAAACTCCCCACCACAGTTAACCAGGGTATTCTCATCTACCTCTACTCCCTTTTTGCCTTCAAGGGATGATCTCACCCCCACAAAATGAAAATCATAGAAACCTTCTAGGGTTAGTTCCTTTCTATAACTCTAACTTTTCCCGACAGTTCCCTGTATCCATATTTTTCTGCTTTTTTTTTCCCTGAAAACTTTCTTCCCTCTAAAGCTTTCTTTCCTACTATATTTGACATCCTTTCTATACCTCCTTCTTCTGAGAACTTTCTGTCCTAGTTACCCCTCTTTTCTTTTTAGCTTCCTTAATTTCAGGCTCTTTGTATTATATCTTCAAAGTCGCTCAAGTTTTTTCTCTCTAGAAAACATTTTTCACTTGCACCCACTGGCCTCTTCCTTTCTTAGCCAGAATATTTAATGCAAGACCTATTACTGTTCTCTCCTATTCATTATTTTGTCATCCATTTTTTAAAAATTCCCCTCCTCACATACTCCTCCCGTTCACACTCTCATGACTTCAGATCCTGGCTTTATGCTGATGATACCCCCAGAGGTATCTCCACCCATAACCTCTCTCTGTTTAAGGACCAATTTCTTCTCTTTGATACCTAATCAGATCCTGCTCAGCTGTGTCCCCATCTCATCCAAGATGACTCCTAAAGTCACATTGATCCCTCTTTCCTCTATTATGATTGCAGATTCAAGGTAACTAGGCCTAAAGTTATGGACAAGTGTGTGTTCGTTCTTATTTCCCCAGTAAGATTTTAAGTTTCTCAAGACTGTATCTTATGTTTCTCTTTCCTATCCCTACTCCAAATCAAATCTAGAGAAATAGCAAGTATCAAACAGTTATTAATATTAGGAGTCAATAAATGTGTTCTTTGGGAGAAGAAAATGTCACTTAAATGACAAGGAAGAATTTTAGAGTTATTGACCTACAAAGTTGTCGCTGTTTTATTATTATTTTAGTAATAAGTGCTCATTGAACCTTTGCATGGTAAATAGCATTTTATTAGGTTATAGAATTTCTATCATTAAGTTTTAGAATATTCCGACACCTCCAGAAACTGATAATCTGTTTACAAATTTAGCTACAATATATACACGCTAGTAGACCAAACACACAGGTCTGGGTGCATAAAGAATAAATATTATCTATGATAAATGTATAAATACTCGTGGAAGTTGGTTGGGCATAATGGTAAGGTGTCAAGTAGAAAGGATGTTGAGTTAACCAGAGTGATTTCCCAGAGGGAGATGAACTTCTATAGATTCTGGTTTAAGACTGTAAAAACAGAAGACTGGCCTCATAAGAACAGCTTGAGTTAAGGATCAAATATAGAAGGCAGTCATTGGAGTCAACACAGAAAGGCATAATGGAGACAAATCTAGAGATGTAGGTTTAAACTAGAAAACAGTCTCACTCCAAAATGTTGTTCTTTCCTCTCCAAACTAAATTATTGCCAAAACTATAAATATGTCATTTGTTCACATAATAGCTAACATTGACATAATGGTTGCACATCTCATTTTGAGTTTTAAACTGTAAAGGAAAACCGTTGCATGTGCAAAACATTACTTTCTTCCTACCTCCTGAATTGTTCTGCCTCCTCTCCTCCCTGCCAACTCCAGGATTTCTGTTATCTTTTCTTTTTACTTGTATGCACCACTGACATCTGCCCCCAGCCACCTGCCATGGCAGCTGTTGCCCACTGTATTAGTCCATTTTCACACCACTATAAAGAACTGCCTGAGACTGGGTAATTTATAAAGAAAAGAGGTTTAATTATCTCACAGTTCTGCATGGCTGAGGAGGCCTTAGGAAACTTACAATCATGGTGGAAGTGAAAGCAGGCATGTCTTACATGATGGCGGGCAAAAGAGCATGTGTGTGGGAAGTGAAAGGGGAAGAGCCCCTTGTAAAACCATCAGACCTCATGAGAAGTCACTATCAGGAGAACAGCATGGCAGAAACTACCCCCATGATCCAATCACCTCCCACCTCCTTCACCACCTACGGATTACAATTCAGTAGATTTGGGTGGGGACAAAAGCCTAACCTTATCACCCACTAACACTTTAGCCACAGCTGGATTCCTTCAGACAGTCTTGTGTCCCTGCTGAGTGGTAGTGCTCCCTGAACAAATGCATCCCTTTCTTTTCTCTTGCAAGTCTCAGAGTACAGTGGAAAGAGCCTGAGATTTGGAGTTAGACAGATCTGGTTTCATGTTTGATTTTTCCAATCATTCAACATGTGAGTTTGCAGTTTCCTTATAGTCTTAGAATTTTTCTCCTCCTGTGTAAAGAAAGTGGCCATTAATTCTTACTTTTAAAGTTATTGAGGGGGATTGTGACAAAATGTGTTCCAGATAATAGCATAGTTTCTGCCAGAACAGATGCTTTCCTTGAAGCTTCTCAATATGTGGTCCCTAGAACACCTGCATCAGAATCACTTAACATGAAGACATTGGGTGTTACCCTCAGCCTGTTTAATTTAAAACTGCAGGTATCTATATTTTAAGCAAATTTACCAGTTGAGCCTTATGCAAAGAGAGCTCAAAAATCTCTAGGATATATATTCGTGTTCTTCCCTCCCCTCCCCTCTCCTCCCCTCTCCTCTTCTCCCCTCCATTTCCCTTCCCTTCTCTTCGCTTCCCTTCTCTTCCCTTCCTTTCCCTTCCCTTCCCTTCCCTTCCCTTCCCTTCCCTTCCCTTCCCTTCCGTTCCCTTCCCTTGTCTTCCCTTCCCTTCCCTTCCCTTCCCTTCCCTTCCCTTCCCTTCCCTTCCCTTCCCTTCCCTTCCCTTCCCTTCCCTTCCCTTCCCTTTTCTTCCCTTCCCTTCCCTTCCTCTCTCTCACTCTCTCTCTCTTTTCTTTCTCTCTTTTCTTTCTCTCTTTTCTTTTTCTCTTTACCTCAATTAACAAGAAAATGTACAGGAAGCACAAGAATTTTAAGGTACTAACTGCATTATGTTTTTTGTCAAGTTATTTTCACGTTTCAGAGTTTCATTTTTCTCTTATGTAAAAAGGAAATGGGCCAGGCGTGGTGGCTCTCACCTGTAATCCCAGCACTTTGGGAGGCCAAGACAGGTGGATTACCTGAGGTCAGGAGTTTGAGACCAGCTTGGCCAACATGGTGAAACTCCATCTCTACTAAAAATACAAAAAATTAGCCAGGTGTGGTGGCATGCACCTGTAATCCCAGCTACTCAGGAGACTGAGACAGGAGAATCGCTTGAACCCGGGAGGCAGAGGTTGCAGTGAGCCGAGATGGCACCACTGCACTGCAGCCTGGGCAACAAGAGCGAAACTCTGTCTCAAAAAAAAAAAAAAGAAAAAAAAAGGAAAGAAAATGAAATGGCTTACTTCTTCAGTCACTGCTTGGAATAAATTATTATTAAAGTGGTATCAGTCACTCAGAAAAGGCACACACACACAAATGGTAACTATAATAAAAATAATTAGAGTTGTAGGGGTCCTTCTTTATTAAGAAAAAGAAGCAGTAATGTTCATGTAGACTTATAACAGAATATAGAGTTACCCCAGGGCTGGGATGAAGGTGAAAGAAAAAGGCACTTGTCTTGAGTGCAAACTTTAAGGGGTGCCAAAAGTCTAGTAATCAGGATAAATAATATTTTGATATTTTAGAAAATAAAAAGTAAGGCTGGGCGCGGTTGCTCATGTCTGTAATCCAAGCACTTTGGAAGGCCAAGGCGGGTGGATCACTTGAGGTCAGGAGTTTGAGCTCAGCCTGGCCAAGATGGTGAAACCCTGTCTCTAGTAAAAACACACAAAAAATTAGCTGGACATGGTGGCAGGTGCCTGTAATCTCAGATACTAGGGAGGCTGAGGCAGGAGAATCACTTGAACCTGGAAGGTGGAGGTTGCACTGAGCCAAAATTGTGCCATTGTACTCCAGCCTGGGAGACAGAGCAAAACTCCATATCAAAAAAAAAAAAAAAACAACAAAACAAAACAAAAGAAAGAAAAAGAAAAGAAAAAGTAATTCAAATAACTCATTAGAGAACAAAAAGTCAAAATTTTAAGTAAAGATAGACTCAGTATTATTTTTCTTTTTGTTTCAGCTTCCAATGGCTTGCCATGGCACTGTTACTGTCTAAAATACTATATTAAAATATTGCTTATCTTGATTGCTGAGGTTTTAAAATTTCACACCTAAGACAAGTGCCTCACCTGCCTCACTGGCCTGGCCTTGGTTTATCTTCATGCTGAATCATTTCATATTTAATTAGCTAAAACAGAATTCTTCATTTTCATGCACTTTCTTGGAGAATCTCCATTTATACTTTTAAGTGACATTTGTACAAGTATTCTACTTTCGATACAAATATTGGAAAATACCACATTTTGATGATGTCAGTGTGGCTATCAGGGTTTCAGATAAGTCTCCAAAACACACATGATTTTGCAAATGACAGTGTCACTAAAAGACTGTGTTAGGTAGAGAAGTAGCAAGACTATAAATCTAAGGGCTTACTAATGTTTATTTGTTTGGGGCTCATTTCTGATTGTTTGCAATAAAAACTGGAAAACCAGGAGTCAACAAAAAAGGAAAAATGTTCATGTAGATCAGAATCATCCTGGCAAGAGAAGTGATCACGGAAGGAGATTTTTGTATAATTAAATGTCAGTTTGCATTTTGAAATATTGCCTGCTGCCTCCCACTCAATCACCAAGTGAGATGAGAAGGAATATTCTCTATGCAAAGCCAGAACTGACAGCAGCACTTGTTGGGTTCCCCGTGAAGGATGAGCTATAGATCAGAAGGATCAGAGCAAATCATTTTCCCAAGGCAATAAAATGCAGCTGATAAATTACAGCATAAATAGGGGGACATTATAATTTTCTCCTCTAAGAAAAGCAAATAACAAACAAAGCTGTGTAAACCTTTGGAGTTTTAGAACAGGGAGGAATTTTAGAGGTCATCTGGTTCATTCTCCTCCCTTTACAGAAGAGGAATTTGATGCCCAGACAGATGCCTGGTTTCTCAAGATTACTCAACTATCAAGTGACTGACAGAGCTGTCACTTTCTTCTGCATCACCATGAGAGTGTTTGTTAGGTGGTAGAGCAGATGAGTGGTACAATAGGGAGTAGTACTGTTCTCCTGTCCTAGTAGGAGAATGGCATAGAAGTCTTTACATCTGATATAGTGGGACTGGGAAGTGAAGAGACACTATTGGATACCTTCTCAGAACCATCTGATCACTTGAGTTTCTTAGCATTTCAACAAGTACTTTTATTTCCTTCTGCCCCATTCCATTAATTACACAAATGCCAAATTTACTGTATCAGAGACTACAGGCCTGGGCATATGGATTTGGGTAAAAGCTCCCTGGGTGTTTCTGATGTGTACTTGCATTAAACATAGCTGCACTGGAGAGTCATTTCTTTCTGATAAATATGTCGCTGTCAGTCAATAACAACAAAGTGAATTAATTCAGGGGTGAGCTTGAGTCGGAGTGCAGGGTGAAGCGTAAGAGTATTAGGAAAGAAATACATGAAAAGGTAAAAGAGGATAAATCTTCCAAAGCAAGTATTTCCTCTTTTCAATTTTGTTTCATCAGTGTAAGAATGGAAGGAACTGAGATCCATAGTTAGCAACCCCTCAGGGATTTTTCTTCCTTGTTCTGCTCATAACCAGACTAAGCTCCTTAATGCCCTACCTGGAGCTAATCAAGAATCATACATGGGCCAGTTGTCATGGAACATAATACTACAGTATTCATCATCAAGGAATGATTTCAAAGGGAAAGTTGTTTCTGATCTTTTTTTTCTTTTTGCTAACCTCAGATGTAGAGAACTGAGTTAATTATGCGCCTCAAATCATAACATGTTAATACTCATTACTGGTTCATGAGAGGCTCTTTTCTTGTATTTATTTCCTTATATTTCCATTTCCTCCCTCCCATCCCCAAATAGGCAAACTTCTCTTACGTTTGGCATGAGTCCTTTTAAAATTATCCCAACATGCTATAAATATGTTTAGTATTTTAGTATGTTTTATGCTCCTCATCTGGGTCATTGAGGTGAGACGAGAGAGGAAAGAAGGAGTCTGACAGATGCTTCAGTGTGCTTTCAACAGGCCGGCATTTGGACGCTCCATTTCAAAATGCTTTACAGTCCTCTCAATTTTTCTTGGTGGTATAATGCCATATAAATTTTGCTTGTTGATATGAACATGGTATCCGAAGAATTCAGAATGACAAATTCAGTCCAGCTTATTCCTGCCTGCCATCTTCTCCATAGTCCCTAGGTGATTGGATGGTTGATTGCCAGCTGCCTATATATTGAAATTACCTTGTACCCATTTATATATTTGAAAATCGTGAAATTGGTCCACAGTCTGATATAGTCACCGGAGGATATTAAGATTTGTTTCAGTAGCTGAACAAATTTTATGCATGCAGTTCTTTCTCAAAGTTTTTTCTATAAGTCACAGTGATTTTAACAACTTCATAACTTTGATTTAAGAACCTATCTAAAAATAGTGGGGCACGTCCTTTATGAACATTTTTAGAGTAAATTTAACAATTACACTTAGGGGCAACAAGTGAGTTTGTTTTTCACGATTTTCCAGGGTATTTTTTTTTTCTATAATAGAATTGAGTCAAAGCTGACCACTTCTTTTATGGGGAAAGTGAGAACATAAAGACTTTAAATGTCATCAAATGTAACATTAGAGGCAATGGAGATATTTGGCAAGGAAACTTTTAAAAGATCAATTATGAAAGGACAAAAGACTATTCAAAAGAAAATCAATATGGAAAGAACAGGTAGCAGGAGTGACAATAAATTAAAAGTTCAAGCAAAATCAGCTCGTCCTCAGGCTCTTGTTCCACACATCCTCTTTCTGGGCAGCCTTCTCTATTTCACATCAACTCCAACTTGCAGCAGGGTGATGACAAAATGAACAGGTCACAGGAACATCCTCTTTTGTTTGCAGCCTGGAGAGTGGGTCATGCCCCAGGACCATCATAACACTGATGTTCAACAAGACGTTTTCTTCTGTTCTCTTCTGAACAGTCTCTGATTTTGATTCTTACAATCAAATGTCTGACAATCTCAATTGCTCTGATATTGAGTCTTTGTGGCCTGTTCTCATCATTGTCTTTTATATACCTGACCTTCTTCTCAGTAATTGGGTCATCTTCTGACTGTAGTACTTTTGGGAATAATTTATCCAGCAAAGTTTGCAGGTTCATTTCCTGACAGCCGTATCATACCCACCAAAGCTGCCCACTTTGAGTCTTGACCTGGTGTTCTGAACTCTCAAGGGAGCCTCAGGAATTGCTATTTTCTTCTCATGTTACTCTTGAGCATGTTACATTTACTGTGTGCTTTGACCCAATAGAACAAAGTCCCTTGTCTAAATCTATCTTTGTTCCTTATTAGTCACAGTAGCTCGTAATAGGGTAACTACAAGGGGAAGATAAGAACCTGCCAAAGGATCAGAAAATATTGCTCACAGGAGGTACTGACTTCAAATTCACTGATGTTTCCATATTAACTGTTACCTAATTGTGTGTGTGTGCGCGCGCACATGTGTGCATCCAACATTGTATTTTCAATTCTTTCAGAACAAGTTTTAAAATATTGTAACAGAGGAAAAGAATGAAAATCACGTTAGTGTCAGAAGTTACACTTTTTGACCTGAAAAGGTTTATCAGAAAGCTTATATTATCTCTATGTTTAAATAACTACAGATAAAACCTCGCATCGGCTGCACAATTAATACAACTTCTGGGACTTTTAAAAAGAACAAGTGGTAAATGATACCTAAGATTTGTTTCAGTGAATTAATTATAGAGCCATTCCTTTATCTGATACTTGCTGTGTTTCACAATTTATCTTTTAACTTTCAGAGCAGTGAAATAGGCAAACCCCTAGTGTCCACAACTTGCAGGTGAAGCAAGGAGAGAAGTGTATTGGAAACAGATGTTACTTACTGAACATGTGTTCAGCTCCTTTAGAGTCAGAACTCTCGAATGGAAACTAGACAGCCCTGTTCTGCTTCTGATAAGATTACACTGGAATGGTCTCCAAGATACAGCCTAGTCCCTTTCAATGAGTTGAAGAGGACAGTCTTTAAGAAGAAATATTTTGCTAGGGTCTAACAAGAAACTTTCCTGCTATTATCTTCCTGATTGGCTTCCAATGTAAATACCCAATAGTGGCCACAGCCATTTACACAGTAGTCCAAGATGCCATATGTCCTTACCAATATTAAGAGATATTGTATTGGTTTTAAGGCTTTTATACTTCTATACGTTTTCTACTATGTATCATGTTTAAATCTATAATGACAAATATAAAATTATTTTTCAATATTAAAAATTTCTATAACAGCCAGGAACACTTTTTCTAAGCTAAAGGCAGAGGTCAAAAATGAAAAGGTGGATAGATTTGAATATATTAAAAATAAAAACTTAAATACATCCATAATGATCCAAAAATCATTACGAACAAAATTAAAGATAAATGGGAAAATATTTGTAAATATTTGAGAGACAGAGTTTATGTGTTAAATATACAAAAAAAATCCCTTATAATAATGAAATATAAGTTCCAATGGGGAAAAAAGCAAAGGTCATGCATAGGAAATTCACAAATAAAAGCTATAATATGTGATTAATATGCATGTGAAAAACTACTCAATTATTGCAAATAAGTGCATTTGAAAATATGCTATGCTTTTCAGATTGAGCTCTTTAACCAGCTTTGTCGTATTGTGAGAGTAAGACACAAACACTCTCATACAGTGCTGATAGAAGTGTAAATTGGTATAGCTAATCTGGAGATCAAATTGGCAATACGTATTAAAAGTGCACCTAGGAATTCTACTTCCAGAAACTTATCCTAAGGGAATAATGGTGGATATACATGAAGGCACAAATACAAAAAAAAAAAAAAAAAAAATTCTAAATATCTTTAGTCAAAAATGAAAAACAAAAACAAAAAGGAAAAAGAAAGAAATATGTCATATCACTGTCTTTAGGCTCCGGGGAAAATGAAGTGGTTTTAGGTGGTCCCTAAGCCTCTTACATCTGAAGGTATTTGGGACAAGTGGCTACCAATGCCTTCAGGGGGATTACCTAAGATTCTCTAGTCTTGCCCATGTTCTCTCCTCCTAGGGTCACTACAACCCAGGAATCAGACCTCAGTTTGGCTAAAGTATCTCTATATTGTGGATATTTTGCTGTTATTAGGACTGTTGTTGAAGATGAATGTTTAATGCATGGAAAGATATTCATAATTGAAAAAGTGGAAAACAAAATCATATGCAGAGCAATTGGATTTTTGTAAATATATAATTACATTTATAAAACTAGAAAAATATACTCTAAAAATATAGCCATACCTCAGATATATCATGGGTTGGATTCCAGACCACCACAGTAGAAATAACAACTATCCCAATAAAGCAAGCCACACAGATTTATTGGTTTCTCAGCCATGTAAAAGTTATGTTTATACTATAATCATATCTAAAAAATATACATACCTTAAGTGAAAAATATTGCACAAAATGCTGATGATCATCTGAGCCTTCAGTGAGTCACAGTGTTTTTGCTGGTGGAGGGTTTTACCTCAGTGTTGACGGCTGCTGACTGATCAGGGTGGTGACTGCTGAAGGTTGGGGTGGCAGTGGCAATTTCTTAAACCACAACAATGAAATTTGCTACATCAATGTACTCTTTCTTTCACAAAAGATTTCTCTATAGCATGCAATGCTGTTTGATAACAGTTTATCCACATTAGAACTTCTTTCAAAATTGCAATCAATTTTCTCAAAACCTGCTGCTGCTTTATCAACTAAATTTATGAAATATTCTAAATTATTTAATGTCATTACAACAATGTTCACAGCATCTTTACCAAGATTCCATCTCAAGAGACCACTTTCTTTGTTCATCCATAAGAAGCAACTCCTCATTCATTAAAATTTTTTCATGAGATTGTAGCAGTTCAGTCACATTTTCAGCCTCCACTTCTAATTCTACTTCTCTTGCTGTTTCCATCACACCTGCAGTTACTTCCTCCACTTAAGTGTTTCTTGAACCCCTCAAAGTCATCCATGAGGGTTAGAATTAACTTCTTCCAAGTTCCTGTGAATGCTGATATTTTGAGCTCCTCCTGTGAATCACAAATGTTCTTAATGGCATCAAAATGGCAAATCCTTTCCAGATTTATTTTGTTTGGATTCACCAGAGGACTCACTGTTGATGGTAGCCATAGACTTTCAAAATGTATTTCTTAAATAATAAATTTTCTTTGTGAACATATAACTTTTAATAATTTTATTAAAGTATGGTATACATCCAGAAATGTATGCCTATTGTAAATGTACAGATCGATGGATTTCTACAAATTGAGTATACCTCAATTTGAACATGTATCAGTCTGGGTTGTGCTTTCTTCAAGTCATTACCCATCCCGTTGAACCTTCACCTCCTCCAAGCTAATGACTAGCCTGACTTCTAAGAGCATTGATTTGTTTTACATGGTTTCATGCTTTATGTAAATAGATGACATTGTATAATTTGTAAACTTCTGGATCGGCTTATTTTGCTCAATATTAATCTTGAGATTCTGTGAATGGGTAAATATATTATATTTGGGTACTTTTGAGTTTGGAACTATTATAAGTCGTGCTTCTATGAACATTATAGTGAATATGTATCCATTTGGTGAAGATATATACATATTTCTGTTGGACATAGTATACCTAAGATTAAAATTGCTGTGTCTTAGATGATACATATGCTTAGCTTAGTAGACACTGCCAGTTTCCAAAATGGCTGTACCACTTTATACTTCCACCTACATATACAAGTTTTGATTGCTGCACATCTTCATAAAACACATATTTTCTGTCATTTTTACTTTAACCACACTGGTGAAGATAATGATATCACATTGTGGCTTTAATTTGCATTTCCCTGATGACAAATGAGGTTGAGTGCCTTTTCACATGTTTATCTGCCACTGGGATACATCTTTTCTGAATTCACAGTTTTTGTTCATTTTTCTATTGGGTTTTCTGCTTGTTGATTTAAAGGCGTTTTCATATGAGAGTAATGTGTTGTATATATGTATTGCACATATCTTTTTCCACTCTGGGAGTTGCCTCTTAAATATCTTAATGTTATATTTAGATGAAGCAACAGTTTTATTCTGTTTTTAATTTGTATTTTGGGTTCGGGGGTACATGTGAAAGTGTGTTACATAGGTAAACACATGAACAGAGGTTTGTTGTACAGATTATTTCACCACTCACGTATTAAGCCAAGTACCCAATAGTTAGCTTTTCTGCTGCTCTCCCTCTTCCCATTCTTCCCCCTAAAGTAGATCCCAGTGTCTGCTGTTCCCTTCTTTGTGTTCACAAGTTCTTACCATTTCACTTACAAGTGAGAACATGCAGTATTCAGTTTTCTGTTCTTGCATTACTTTGCTCAAGATGATAGCCTCTAGCTCCATCCATGTTACATGACCTCATTCTTTTTTATGGCTGCATAATATTCCAAGGTGTACATTTACCACATATTCTTTATCCAGGCTGTCATTGATGGGCATTTAGGTTAATTCCATGTCTTTACTATTGTGAATAGTGCTGCAGTGAGTATTCATGTGCATTGGTTTTTATGACAGAATGATTTATATTCCTTTTGGTATATACCCAGTAACGGAATTGCTGGGTCAGATGCTAGTTCTGCTTTTAGCTCTTTGAGGAATCGCCATACTGCATTCCACAATGGTTGAACCAATTTATCCTCCCAGCAACAGTATATATAAGTGTTCCCTTTTCTGTGCACCTTCACCAGCATCTGTTATTTTTTGACTGTTTAATAATCACCATTCTGATTTGTGTAAGATGGTATCTCATTGTAGTTTTGATTTGCATTTCTCTAATGATCGGTCACATTGAGCTTTTTTTCATATGCTTCTTGGCTGCATGTATGTCTTCTTTTGAGAAGTGACTGTCATGTCCTTTGCCCACTTTTTAATGGAGTTGTTTTTCTCTTGTAAATTTGTTTAAGTTCCTTATAGATGCTGGATATTAGACCTTAGTCAGATGCATAGTTTGCAAATATTTTCTCCCATACTGTAGGTTGTCTGTTTACTCTGTTGATAGTTTCTTTTGCTGTGCAGAAGCTCTTCAGTTTAATTAGATCCCACCTGGCAATTTTTGTTTTTGTTGTGATTGCTTTTGGTGTCATTGTCATGAAATCTTTGCCAGTTCCTCTGTCCGGGATGGTATTGCCTAGGTTGTCTTCCAGGGTTTTTATAGTCTTGGATTTTACATTTAAGTCTTTAATCTATCTTGGGTTGATTTTTATATATGGTGTAAGGAAGGGGTCCAGCTTCAATCTCCTGCATATGGCTAGCAAGTTATCGCAGCACAATTTATCGAACAGGGAATCTACTCCCCATTGCTTGTTTTTGTCAGCTTTGTCAAAGATCAGATGCTTGTAGACGTATGGCCTTATTTTTGGGCGCTATATTCTGTTCCATTGGTCAAAGCACCTATTTTTGTACCAGTACTATGCTGTTTTGGTTACTGTAGCCCTGTAGTATAATTTGAAGTTGGGTAATGTGGTGCTTCCAGCTTTGCTCTTTTTGCTTAAGATTGCCTTGGCTATTCGGGCTATTTTTTGGTTCCATATGAATTTTAAAATATTGTTTTCTAGTCCTCTGAAGAATGTCATTGGTAGTTTGATAGGAATAGCATTGAATCTGTAAATTGCTTTGGGCAGTATAGCCATTTGAATGATACTGAGTCTTCCTATCCATGAGCATGGGATGTTTTTCCATTAGTTTGTGTCTTCTCTCGTTTCTTTGAGCAGTGTTTTGTAATTCCCATCATATAGATCTTTCACCTCCCTGGTTAATGGTATTCCTAGATACTTTACTTCTTTTGTGGCAGTTGTAAATGGGCTGCCTTTCTGATTTGATTCTCAGTTTGGCTATTATTGGTATTAAGAATGCTAGTGGTTTTTGAACATTGATTTTATATCCTGAAACTTTGCTGAAGTTGTTTATCAGCTGAAGGAGCTTTTCTGAGACTATGGAGTTTTCTAGATATAGAATCATATCATCTGCAAACAGATAGTTTGATTTCATCTATTCGTGTTTGGATGCTGTTTGTTTCATTCCCTTGTCTGATTGCTCTGGCCAGGACTTCCAATACTATGTTGAATAGAAATAGTGAGAGAGGCCATCCTTGACTTTTGCTGGTTTTTAATGAGAATGCTTCCAGCTTTTGCCCATTCAGTAAAATGTTGCTGTGGGTTTGTCATAGATGGCTCTTATTATTTGGAGGTATGTTCCTTCAATACCTAGTTTATTGCAGGTTTTTTTTTTTTTTTTTTTTTTTTTGAGATGGAATCTCGCTCTGTCACCCAGGCTGGAGTGCAGTGGCCGGATCTCAGCTCACTGCAAGCTCCACCTTCCGGGTTCATGCCATTCTCCTGCCTCAGCCTCCCGAGTAGCTGGGACTACAGGCACCCGCCACCATGCCCGGCTAGTTTTTTGTATTTTTTTAATAGAGATGAGGTTTCACCATGTTAGCCAGGATGGTCTCGATCTCCTGACCTGGTGATCTGCCCGTCTCGGCCTCCCAAAGTGCTGGGATTACAGGCTTCAGCCACCGTGCCCGACCTTATTGCAGGTTTTTAACATGAAGGGGTGTTGAAGTTTATCAAAAAACTTTTCTATGTCTGTTGAGATAATCATGTGGTTTTTGTTTTTAGTTCTGCTTATGTGATAAATCACATTTATTAATTTGCATGTGTTGAACCAACCTTACATCCCAGGGATGAGGCCTACTTTATCATGGTAGATTCACTTTTTGATGTACTACTGGATTCCGTTTGCAAGTATTTTGTTGAGGATGTTTGCATCAATGTTCACCCAAGGATATTGTCCTGAAAGTTTCCTTTTCTGTATGTGTGTGCCTGTGCCAGGTTTTGGTATCAAGATGATGCTGGCCTCGCAGAATGAGTTGGGGAGGAGTCCTTCCTCCTCAGTTTTTTTGGAATAGTTTCTATAGGAATGGTACCAGCTCTTCTTTGTATATCTGGTAGAATTTGGCTATGAATCCCTCAGGTCTCGGGCTTTTTTGTTGTTGTTATTGATATGCTATTTACAACTGATTCAATTTCAGAGTTTGTTATTGGTCTGTTCAGGGAATCAATATCTTCCTGGCTCAGTCTTGGCAGGATGAATGTGTCCAGGAATTTATCCATCTCTTCTAGTCTTTCTACTTTGTGTATATAGAGGTGTTCATAGTAGTTTGTGTTGGTTGTTTTTCTTTGAAGAAACAATTTTAATTTTAGTGTGCCCCAATTTTTTCTCTTATAGTTAATACTTTCTACGTCTTTGCCTACTCCAGAGTCATGAAGATGTTCTCTTTTCCTTTAAAAACTTGATTATTTTTTCTTTAACATTTAGATTTGCAATCCTTCTGGAATTGACATACAGTGAAGGTGAGGATCAAGATAATTTTTCCAATATGTATATTCAAGCAACTTACTCCATTCATTGAAATTACTATCTTTTTACCACTTTGTCATAAGTTACCTTTGTCAGTATTGTCATAAATCAGATTAATATATATATGCGGGGGTGTGTGTGTGTCTGGACTCTTACTTCTGTTACATTGGTCAGTTTATTTTCCCTTGGGCCAAAACGAGACTGTCTTAATTAATAGAACCTCATAATATGCTGTGACTTAGTGTAAGTCCTGCTTCTTCATTGTTCTTCAGAATTGCCCTGGCTATTCTTGGTTCGTTTACCTTTTATATACATTTCAGAATCATGTTGTCAGTTTGCAAAAAGTAAACCTGCCGGGATTTTGGGTAATATTGCATTGAATCTACAGATTAATTGGGGAGAGTAAATAAATTAGTTTTGTAATAAGAAAATGCAAAGTAATTTTAAGTATAGGGTGACCACATGCTCCATTTTACCTGGGGCAGTCCCAGTTTAATCTGTTGACTGGGCATTTTGTTCAATTTAGCATTTTCCCTGGGCAAAAGTGCTCTTATTTGTCTGATTATTCATTTGACTAGCCTATTTAAGTTTGATTATTTTTATTACAAATACAGTATCAATTTATTGCCTAAGAAAACAGTTGTCTTTGGCAATAAGTTATCCTAAATTAATATTTCTCAAATATTTCTACATGCCACTTTTGGAAAAATTATCCTTACATATACTTGATTTTCCAAATACGTATTGTCAACAAACCTTTCAGGAAGAGTTAGGAGGAATACCCTATTGTGATGTTTGGAATAAAAGGTTTTCTTAACTGGGAGAGAAGGGAATTAGTAGGGAAGTTGCCTACAGTCAGGGATGAGGTTCAAACAAGGTCATGGCACATTTGATTCAGTTCCAGGTATGTGCTGGAAACCAAGTGACAGTTACTCCAAGGAGACAGAATGGAAGTGTGGAAAACAGAAAACACAAGGAAGCAGAGAGGCAGTGTGATGTTTATTCAAAGAAATTCTTCAAATTAGAGAATGAGAGCTGGGCTTAACTCCTGAGAATTTTGTATGGGACTCTAGCTTCCCAGCCATGGTGTGGGTCAGGAAGCCCCATCTTGCCAGCCCTGTAGGACACCTGTGCCTTAGAGATGAGAGGGAAGCATCCATGATTTGAGAAGAAGGTTCTGGAACAAACAGCCTGGACTTTTGTGTCTTTTCTAGGAGCAAAGGAGACCCTGGAAATACTGTTGTTCATTCTCTAACATGAAGCAATTGAATGCTCTTTCCACATCTTGTTGGTGGCAGGGTAAAGTCTGTTGTTGGCTGCCCAGTAGGGTCTCAGACTAGAGAAGAACCTACTCTCAAATAGCGGCAATCTAGCGCAGTGGTTCTCAACATTGGCTGCCCATTAGAATCCCCTGTGAAGGGTTATGCTACTAGGCCCAGCTGCCACACCCACTTACCCTCTCTTCCAACCCCAGCAGCAACCAATTAAATCAGAATCTGTAGCGATGGGAGTCTGGCATCAATATTTTTAAAAACTGTGCTAGGTACTTAAAAATTATGTCTTTAATGAATAAAAAATATATAAACATCATGTTTTAATATATGGGTGCATTGTGGAATGGCTAAGTTAAGGTAAGTAACATATCCATTACCTCGCATATTTATCATTTTTTTGTGCCCAGGTACTTTCAAGACCCAGTCAGGGGTTAGAACCATGGAGTCATACTTGACACTAGTCTCTCCCTCTGCCGCCAGGCCCACCTAATCCAAGACATGTGGATGGGATGTTTCTTATCCAAGTGTTTGGAATTAATCCACTTCTTCCACTGCTGTCACCATCACCCTCCAGGTCCGGGTGCCATTTTCTCTCGCCTGGAAAATTGAAATAGTCCTGAACTTGTCCGCATCCACATGACACCTTCTCTATTCTGCACCCTATTTTTGAATCCAGCTGTGGTTTTTTTCACAGCTCAAATCTGATCATATCAGGCCCCCAGTTTAAGGCACTTCTGCACTTTCCCTAGACTGACAGCTCACATTGGCCTGCAAAGGCCTGCATGAACGGCCGGGCCCCGCTCTGCTCTGCTCTGCAGCTTTATTTCACATCTCATTCTGCCCTGCTCTCTCCACTCTAGATGGACTAGGCTGCTTTTAGTTTGTCACACCTGCCATCTTTCATCTCGCTTGTGGACCTTTGTACATAGGATCTCCTTTGCCTGCAGTGTTTTTCCCTCTACTGCTCTTCATTCTTTAGCTCTTAGTTTCACCATCATCACATCTTGTCTGACCGCCCTGACCAAGGCAACCCCTGTTACAGCACTATGATTTTTAGAATACTGGTTACAGTTGCATTTGATCCATACAAGAGGAAAACAGATCATCAACTTCTTGTTAATGAAATTGTAGTTGAATATAATCAATTTAAGAGCTCAGTCCTAATACGTTTATGTATTTCAACTCTCAACAAGTCTGTTATTTAACCGGAACTCTGTGAAAACCATATGCACATTTAAAAGGCTAGAAATAAACATGAATGATTATTGTGTATCAATTATAAATGAAAAAGACCAGAAGTAAACATATAATATTTTTGGTTCACTTTTTTGTTGTTGTTGTTATGCACGTGTAACAAACTGTGGTTCACTTAGGTAGGAATATGGAAGATTTTTCTCCAATCTTTTTTCTGTTCTTTGTATTCTCCAGAATTTCTAGAATGATATAAATTACTTTTATAATAAATAAAAATGCAATAATTTCAAAAATGTGTTTAGATGGACCATATAGAAATTATGACTGGAAATAAAACTAGACTATGTAATGTGTTCTCTTTGATTGACTCTACCTATACTTTCCCACAAAGCAAAATCCAGAGAATACCATTCTTGTTTGTAAACTTGTAAAGGTGACCTGAGAATTCAGTGAACTGAAAATATTACTTCCTTGATGGATGGGTCTGTCTTGTAGGAATCCATCCGTTCAATTGCTTGTGTTCCTTTCCACCCATAGAATGTTCCATAGCAGGTAGGAGAGCTCAGTCCCACCTCCCAGGAAGACTCAGCTATTGACTTGCTGGAGTGCTTCCAGGACCCTCTTAGGAAAGTGTATATGATTACACTCCAGCCCTGGAAATCGTAGTAGGAGGAACAGAGCTGCAAGATCTGCCCTTGCCCAGGTTTTTATGTTGGTTATATTTTGCAGTTTGCTGTCTTGTGCTCTGCTGCTGTTTCATGCTGCACAGCAGTGCCCTGCAGGGTGGAGGGAGAATGGAATCTAGACTTCCTCATATAAAGAAGACTATGGAGCCCAGTCAATAAAGATTGTTTGTTCTCATAGCTGGGGGTATACTGCATACACATTTTGGTTGAATACCAAAAGCTAACTGTTAAAATCAGTATTTGACTAAGAATAAAGCCCAATTCTATGATTAAAAATAACTCTTGACACTTAGGGAGGATGAGGCAGGCGGATCACTTGAGCTCAGGTGTTTGAGACCAGCCCGGACAACATGGTGAAACCCTGTCTCCACTAAAAATACAAAAATTAGCCGGGCATGGTGGCACATACCTGCAATTCCAGCTACTTGCGAGGCTGAAGTGGGAGAATTGCTTGAACCCAGGAGGCAGAGGTTGCAGCATGCCTAGATCGTGCCACTGCCTGCCAGCCTGGGCAACAGAGCAAGCATGCATCCCCGCTGCCCTCTCCAAAAAAAAAAAAAAAAAAAAAAAAAAAAAAAGAAAAAAAAACCTCTTGATATGAGGAAGTAAAAATTGTGTTATGAGTTAAGTATTACTTAATTATCTTTTTGAGGTAATAATTTATTTAGAGGTAGCAAAGCTGATCTTTTGCTTTTAATTCATCTTTAAAAGATGAGAATAATTCTCAAATAGATTCCGTTTTCTCCTAGAAAAGTTCATGCCTTCATGAAATAAAAAAAAAATGCTTAAGTATTTATTTAATATCATTACAAAGATTAGAGTTATAGTATAATATAATTTCCATCCTAATAGTATTTGTTTATAGATATGTGTATTTCAAAGTATGTATATGTTTTGTCCATAGTTACTTAGCTAGTGCTACATTTAGCTGTCAATTTATTTTTCTATTTAACTAATTAAGAAATTTTGTAATTGTTTTTTCATGAAATTAACAGCTTTCATGTTAATTATTGTGACATTTTATGCTTGTAAGAAGAAATACTTTTCCTTCTACCGATAGAGTCTCAATGTCATAAGCATAAAATAATACTTTCAATTCTAGTTTTATCTGAAATATACATATACAATTGATATTCTTGCATTAAAAATAAAATCCATTCCTTGTTCTCATTATTGTCATCATTATACTATTTGTATGTGACCATAACTTGAGATACTTTGATGAACAAGTATGCTGGAAAAGATACTGATTTACATAGGTGCTGAACAGTTGGATCTTCTGAAGGCCAGGAACAAATTAACTATCAGCTTTTGGCTGAAGCTGAACTATAGCTGAATTAACCGTAACACTTATGTTATTTTGTCAAAGATTTGTGGAGAACCTTGTAAGTGCTAGACATCTGATTGGCTTTGGATCTACAATAATAAGTGAGAATAAAGTAGCCTTATCGTCTTTACATTTAGGTAACATAAATGTCCCAGCCTGTTTGCCCATCATTTACCTAATTCAAAAAATAGTTCAAATATCTCCCCTACTAGCTGCAAGAATTCCAATGTTTTATCAGTTTCCCATCCTGAACATTTTTTGAGCCCCTGAGATATCCCAAGCCAGTTGTTGTTCAACATCTTAACCAGCTGTGTGGTTTTGGACCACTAACTTCCTTGTCGTTGGTCACTAGCATCCCTCAGCCCATTGTTCCTACTCTTCCATATATGGCTTTCACCCCAGATGCCATCCCAGACTCTTGCACAATTCACCACAGTAATAGGAAGATCAATTGGGTTGTTTGCATGACTTCACTGATGGTTTGAAGATTTTTTTTAAAAGTGTGGGATGTTATACAAGAGGATACTTCAACAATTGTAAATAGATATGGGGGTTCCCTGCATGGACCAAAACCCTCCTCAGGTGTTTTGTATTGTGCAAAATCTTCTCTGCCCGGTCTCAGGCCTGTCACCCCGTTTCAAGGGTCAGCTTACCCTTCCACAGCAGGAATGCCTGGAACAAGATTCATATGTCTGGATCCTAGGCCTCCTGTTCCCTCAGGCCCAGAGACAGTCACAGTCTCATACCTCTCAGTGTCCGTTTCCTGCCCCCTGTCAATCTTCTGGCAAGACTGACAATGAAAACATCTCTTCCTTCTCGCACCCTTCTACAAACGTGTGATCTTTCTCTTTAGTTCTTAGGATAATTCAGAACAACATCAGTACTTTCTCCAAAGTTGGGTTTATTCAATCAGGAATGACCCCAAATATGGGGTCCATGCAGTATAGTCCAGTTCAAGCTTCAACAATTCCAGGCTGTTCTTTTGGAGGTAAGATGTGTTCATGTTCTTGCAGCTTCCAGTCCCCACTGATCTCCTGTAGTTAACTACTTGAACACATTCATCTCCCAGCATCTAACAAAAACTTTCAGGGACAATACAATTTAAATCCACTTGCAGGAAAGAAATATTTTATGAAAGAAAAGATAATTTGCAGAGATGCAGCTGTGTCACAGTGAAGACAACCTTTTATATGATTGTGGAAAGCAGATTAAGTTCCTTGGAGCTATATTATCTCCAGAGCCTCCATTGCAGAATAGCGTCTATGCTTTACCTTTATATAATATGAAGATCCTCTAAGATGCTTTTTCCAAAATAAAGAAGTAGTGCACCTCCAAAGCTGAGTTCAAAATTTTTCCACAAGGGAAACAAACTGCTAGTAACATTTAAATGTCAGTTTTTCTGACTCATCCATTGATGTCAAATAATTCCAATCTCTTGGGAGTCACACTAGACCAGAGCACCCCAATTAAAATCTATTTCACTAGTACTCAACAAAGTGCCAGTAAGTACTTGGGGGAAAAAATGAGACCAAAAAACTGTCTAGTGAAATCAATTACTAAGCAATAATTTCATTCAAATGTAAAAAGTTCAAAGTATTTTGGGGACTGTTATTCAGAGAGTTCTCCATAGTCACTCTCCTAAACAACAAGTAGCAGAAGGATTGCCTCTTCTAGTGTATCACAAGCTTTTTATTTTTTAAGGTTCTTAATTTTATACATTTCTTTAACCATAGGGCCAAGTATAGCGTATTGTCTATAATCAGTGTTTAATAAATGATTAGTTGAATTGGATCAAATACAGCCTCTCATATCTGAATCCTATTATGAAATATACCAAAACATTCAGTGAAATGAACATTCTCTAGTTTTCTCTGAACATTCTCTTAGTTTTCTCCGAAACTGTATTTTGGGGAAAGAAATTGTTTGTAGTCTGGTACTCAGAACTCAACTTTTTGCCTCCCTATGCATAGAAGTTCAGGAGGCAGTACTGGCATTTCAACATAGTTAAATGGGTAAAAAGCAATGCCAGAGCCTTATATCTTCTCCATCTACGTGTTTTAATTTTCACAAAGTATTCCCCAAACTTTCCCACAATACCCTGTGTTCCATTGCCTGAGAAAGTTGGTTGCAGGAAAGAGCTAATGTCACATGGATGCTGACGCAGTATACCCATGTTTTGTCAGAATTTGAACTTTAAGCCTTATTTTTAATTACAGGATGAAAGACTGTCCTAAACAGTTGGGATTTTAGTTTGCAGATGAGTGATGATGCTTTTTCCTTGGGGAGCACACCGTTATTACCATTCCTAATCTTAGAATGCAAACAGCTGTGTGCCTAGCCCACATACAAGCTAAAATAATTAGAAAACATTGACCTTGGCTGGGTGCAGTGGCTCATGCCTGTAATCCCAGCACTTTGGGAAGCCAAGGCAGGTGGATCACAAGGTCAGGAGATCGAGACCATCCTGGCCAACATTGTGGAACCCTGTCTCTACTAAAAATACAAAAATTAGCTGGATGTGGTGGTGTGTGCCTGTAGTCCCAGCTGCTCAGGAGGCTGAGGCAGGAGAATCGCTTGAACCCAGGAGGTGGAGGTTGCAGTGAGCCAAGGTGGCACCACTGCATTCCAGCCTGGGTGACACAGCGAGACTCTGTCTCAAAACAAAAAAAAAAAGAAAGAAAACATTGACCTTCATTATTGTGTTCACCACCAATGCCACACACGCATACACCCCACGCCCATACCACACACATACTACACACACTACATATATCACACACACCCCCCACTACACCCATATACCTCCTACACTCCCCATACATCCCCCACACATACCATACATACTTCATACGCCATGCACACCACACTCATACACATCACACTCACATAATACCATACACAGACCACACACATATCACACACACTCCACACCTATACACCCCAGCACATACCACACACACCCTACACACTACACATCACATATACCACAGACCACAAACACATAAAACACATATACACACACATCACACTGACCTCCCACCCCGCTCACCTCACACCGTCCCACACAAATACAGCGCATTCATTTATTCAGCCAACATTGATTAAGTGCCTATTTTATACAAAACACAATCTTAGATGCTGAGGATACAAAGATGAATAAAACATAGTTTTTATACTCAAGGAGCTTAAAATCTAGCAAGGGAAGAAAATGTATACCTTTCCAAAGAATTTATTGTTCTTTGTTGTACCTTTCTTGTTTTCTCCTCTGTATTTCTCATTGGATTGTTTGGTCCTCTCAGACATCTCCTTGACCACGTTCACTGTTTTCTCCCTGGCGTCCTGCCCTCTGCCTACCTAGTCTGTAACAATATACTGAAATGAGCGAGTGAATAAGTAAAACCATATACATGTCATAAAACTATATAAATAATTAAACCAATAATATAAGAATTGTGTGTTGTGCTAACTTTGTGAACACGATGCCTCAGGAATGCAGAGGTGGGAAGAGACCCTGGCGAGGGAGCATCACGAGGACATCAGGGAAAGTGGGGAGTAAGGAAACGGCCATCTTGGATTTGGCAATTAGAAGTGTTTATAGTGACTTTGCAAAGACAAGCACTACCTGTGGAAAGGAGTTGCAAGCCAAGTTGTTAGGGGTTAAGGAATTAATGGGAAGTGGATAAAACTGATTGACTTGAGTTGGAAAATGAGCCTTTTCACACTTACATAGAAGGGGAGGCAGTCTCTTAACTTGTTCTCCATCTGATGAGGCCACTCTGTGTCAAAGAATGTATTACTGTACATGTGCAACAGAGATGTCTTTACCCCCAGATCAGTGTCATATATTTTTTTCAAATAATTATAGAAAACAATTGGATAACAATGCAGGTCAGGGAAAATCCTAGGGAAAGTTGTAACATTGGAAAATTTCCTGATGGATTGCCTCCTAGTGATTTAAAATCACTCCTTTGGATATTCCCTGACTGTCCAGTTTGAATTCATCAGCTCTTTTCTCCAAAAGCAGCAACTCAAGAACCAACCTTTTCTCATTCTTTTGCCTGCACTAAAATATCTTATTCTCTTACAAATGTTAAGTTGTTGGTCATCTAATCTGGTGAAATAATACAAAAAAAGCATAGAATTTTTGGTTCAGTTTTCCTGACTTTTCTTACAGTCATTCCTGGCAGTCCAAAGCACAGTGCTGCCCACTGCTCTGTTTAAAATCAGACACCCCCGAAGGTCCTTCTCTCCCACTCAAGTGAAACATGTAATTAAGATAGTCTGATGAAAAACTTTAAAATAGAAAGTGAGATTTTTCTCTCTTCTTCCATTTAAACTCACTGTTACTTTCCCCTTAGCGAGAAAGCTGACATTATAAATGTTATCACATTCACACATATTATAAGCCTAGAAATTATATCATCTCAGGCCAAAAGTGGATGCTGAGACTCTGATAGCTTGCCTTTCTGCCACCTCTAGGTCTTTTCCCCAAGACCTCTGCAGCTAAATATACTTTAGTTGCAAGTGGCTATTAACAGAAGCTGACCTTATTTTCCCCTGAGAGAGAAGGAAGTGTGAAGGCAGAACTAGGACTAATAAATTGGGATTTGGTGAACAGAATGCATACCCCACCCCCAGGCATTGGATCTTTTCTAGAGTGGCCCATGAATGTGATGTTGGAGGTTTGGGAGATCACTTGTGAGAGTAACTCTTGGAGAAGGTAAAATACAGTTGAAAGGTTACGAAAGATGCTGGTACTCTGAAAGGTTACAGAATTCTAGAAGAGCCATTTATTTTATATGAAATATTTCTTTCTTCCTACTTAAAATATGTATATTTAAATAAATCAAAAGTAGAATACTTTCCAGGATAAATGACAATCATAAAAGCACAGGTAACATGGCTTTATTTTTTATAAGATAATGCAAACAAAAGAGTCGTAGGAACATTATGATGTATGTCTCGCGTCTGTGAAATACCATGTATTAGTTTGCAATATGGACAAGCCTGGGCACCTCCGAGGTTAAATTGTCAGATGAAAGTGTCAACAGTTCTCCGCTGAGTCAAGGATCTTGCTTGCTTGAGTTGAAATATAAACTTAGGTTTCAATGATTGAGTACGATGGTGCCTGGCCTCGTTCTGCAAGGTTAAACGTTACTGGCTTTTCTTATGTTTCACAGTGGATTAGTTTTCTAGACAGGGCAAAATGTTAGTAATGAGCTCATTTTAAAAATCACTTACTTATTTCAACTAATTCTTATTATGTGTTTTAATATTTTAAGAGAAGATATAGATATTTGAACATAACTAATACAGCACTGATATTTTCTTAAGTTGTATGAGAAAAGTGACTTTGTGATAACATAATATCTTAGGTTTAAGGAATAAAAGAAAAAATATTTATGTGCAGTTCAAACCCCATTTCAATTATAGCTGAATTATTTTCTGTAGCTTAGCTACAGGAACTGCTTAAACCTGATTTCTGCATAGTTTGAGCAGACTTTAAGGCCGGAGCTAAAAGGAATAGATTGACTTGGAAAATTTTGTGTAACAGAGTTCCTTAAAATGGCATTATCAGGTTAAAGAATTAAAAGGGACAAGTAGATTTTGCATATCGAAATTAAGTGTTCAAACAACCTTCACAATTGGATGTATGGGTATGTACAAGGAGATTTTTTGGCATACTGTACATTAGAATCAATATCTGGTTTTATGGTTATGCCTTTTCTGAATTTTAAACATCCTGCTTGTGAACACTCCAAATATGGACTTGTCTCTAGTAGCTCATTCCTTTTCTTAGAGCTCTGAGAAAACTTGGATCAAAAGGACTGTTGAAAGCCAATGCCTTGCTTTGTTTGTTCTATAAGCAGAAGTCCCTTACAAGCCACGATCCTTCCTTCATATAAACTCTTCATCTCTTATGGCACAGCACTGCCACCTCAGCCATCCTTCCTCACACATACCCTTTTCCCTTAATTTTTGCCAAATTCCCCTCCCCTTTTTTTTTGGGAAGTGTCTTTTTATTTATTCAAATTGTAAACCAAAACATTGTTATAATCCCACCGATAATTTTGAAAATGCTGGTATTCCTGGTATTAACTAAAATGAAAAATTACATAAAATGGCACTGAAAAAAAAAATGTCAAGACAATCTTCATCAACCAAGGGTCTCAAAGTTTTGAAAATCCTTTTTGAATCTTCCCTTAGTCTGTAATCTACCTCTGTACTTTTATCTAAACAAATGAAGAAAATAACAATACTTAAAAATATACAAAATTGTGTCTTATTCTATTTTATTCTTTTTCAATTACCAGTTTACTAAAATTTTATATTATTCTGTATTTCAGATGTTCTACATTTCAACTCCATCAAATATTAAATTGATGTTAATGGGCTAATGTAACGAAACAACTTGTTTCACTATAAGGATAAGAAAATATGTCCAAATTCCTGTCGGCTGACTTATCAAGGGACGTTTAGAACACAGCCCAATGTAAGTTGCAGACATACGGTGTTTTGTTCTTTGTTACCTCCCCTGCAGTTAAGGCATGTATCTGTTTGTATATGCCCAGGTGTATGCTGATTGTGTATACGTTTGTGTCTGCACATGAACATTTTCACAATCCCAGATTCATACCATCATTTATTCATTCCTTCAATAAAATTTGAATGCCTATTATGTAAAAGGTGCAGTTGTAGGCCTAAGGGATATCCAGAGATGAAGTGACTGTCCTCATAGAGCTTATACTCTAATGGGGAGACAGACATAAGCCAAGTAAGTGCACAATTACCTAAGAAATGCATACTCTGATAGGTGTCACATAGCACGATGTGAGCATATAACCAGATCTTGCCTTGTGTCCAGGGTCAGAAAGGGTTTCATGTAGAAGGTAATTTGCCAGCAGAGATCTCATGGGTGGGAAGTTAAAAGAGTAAAGAGGGTGGGAGGTGATGGGAAGATGGGCAAGGATGGGGTAAAAGGGCTCCAGGCGAAAGGAACTTCTGTTCCAAAACGACCAGGCACAAGGAACTCACGTTGAAAGACCATACTTGCTTACTTAGGTACTTCTGATGATTATTTTTCTAGGAGTAACCACTGGGTAGCTGGGCAACTTTTAACTTAAACAAACCATTAAAGATGAATTGTAATCATACTAGAAAATTAGAAGGGTTATATAATTTCAGAAGCACTTGTACTTGTTTTGATTTTTAGGCATGAGGTACTCCTTAAGCCCTGACAACCATCTTGAAGATGGAATCATGAATATGGCAAATTTTCTACGGGGCTTTGAAGAAAAGGGGATAAAGAACGACAGGCCTGAGGACCAGTTGAGCAAAGAGAAAAAGAAAATTCTTTTCTCCTTCTGTGAGGTGTGCAACATCCAGCTGAACTCTGCAGCCCAGGCTCAGGTGCATTCCAACGGCAAATCCCACCGCAAACGAGTGAAGCAGCTGAGTGATGGGCAGCCCCCACCGCCCGCCCAGGCCAGCCCCAGCAGCAACAGCAGCACAGGTAGGAGGCAGGGTCCTGGGTTCCATGTGCCATGGGGAGAGATGGTCCTGGTCTGGAAAATGAAGGATTTAGAACAAGACTTAATTTTTACCTTAAAACTGGGCCACCATGAAAACATGTACTCTTTCTCCCACAGGTAAAATCCATGAACTGTTTGTCACGTCTCGAAATATTTGTTACACCCACTGACATACACTGGCACACACACATGTACACACACGCGCGCAATTTGTATATGGGGCCAGAGACTTCCTGTATCCCCACAATGTGTGAACACTTCTGAATGTATTTTGAAGTGTGTTTAAAATGCATCAGTGATGTCATTTTTTCCCTCTCTTAAAATTAGCTTTCTTGGGTTTCCTTTATCTTCTTTCTATTGGGTGGCATACCATTTGATAGTGTATAAAAAGCTACGGCTTTATTTATAACATCCTATGATGCAGGAGAAGAGCATTAATTTTGCATGTTAAACTTGTCATATTCTTTTAGAGAGTTGCCAGCAGTGTGCTGGGTGTTCTAACAATAGGAACAGGCATTGCCAAAACCAACAAGGCTTCCCTCTGAAATCCAGCACCATCATCTATCACTTTCTCTTGCCTCTCACCCTTTCCTTGTGGGCTGGATAGAGGCAGAAGCTCAGGAATTTTTGCATTTCTGCCTCTGCCCTGAATTCTAAACAATCTTTCACATCCTTTATGTTGTTCTTGGGCAGCCCCTCCTCCTCTACATTGCTGGTCATTGGGTATCTTCACTGTGACAGAGTTAAAGAAAAATGTGAAATGTATCGTTATCCATGATGAAGATTTCTACAAAAGGCGGACTTCCTCCCAAGGGTTGAGGTGGGAGGCCAAGATAAGCCTCCTCCCAAATGTGGGGGAAGAGCTCCAAATCCTGCTCTAGCAAGGGTTTGTTCTGTAATGAGGCCCCAGCTTGAAGTGAGATGATACAGAGAAAACATTTGTTGAAATTTCACTCAGTGCTGTTACATGGTTCTTGGTGTGCTGTAAATAAATAATTTTTGTATTTCAAGCCAAATCTAACTACTTTTTACTCTGTTGATGATTTAATGTCATTAAATTGTTTTCTTCAGTCAATATTTAACATACTGTGAAAGAAAGTAAAGGGGCTTACAGGATATAAAATACACACTTATAATAGTAGAAAATTATTTTTCCATTTTCTATTTATTATGATAATTATAATTATTCCAAGGTGTATTGATTTACCTATAGTTATATATTAAAAATATAGTTAGTGTTACAGCCGGGCACAGTGACTCACGCCTGTAATCTCAGCACTTTGGGGCTTGAGGCCAGGAGTTCAAGACCAGCCTGGGCAACATGGTGAAACCCCGTATCTACTAAAATCACAAAAATTAGCCAGGCATGGTGGCACACACCTGTAATCCCAGCTACTCAGGAGGCTGAGGCAGGAAAATTGTTTGAACCCAGGAGGTGGAGGTTGCATTGAGCGGAGATTGTGCCACTGCACTCCAACCTGGGCAACAGAGCAAGACTCCATCTCAAAAAAGTAAAAAAAAAAAAAAAATATATATATATATATAAAAGTATAATATTATATTATTCAATAATATATAATATATAACAAATCGAAGCCCACTTCACCCCTGTAGAGAAAAATATTATATATTATATTGTATATAATAATATATATTATTAATTAATAATATTGTACATTATATATATATATTTAGTGTTAGGTTCAAAACTGATACCTAAGTTAGAGCACAAATAGCCTGAGTAAAAGTTTGAATTGCATCTGTTAGAGTGTAAATATCTATGAATACCATAGTCATTAAAAATTATATTTCTGAAGAATATCTCGTGATAGGAGAAATTGTCCGTGATATAATGCTAAGTGAAACAGCAGGAACTAAAGCAGAATATACCTAGTGCTATCATGTGTGCATGTGTACACTATCTACTATTTAGAGTCTCCACTTAATGAGGTTCAAGCCTGACATCATTTCATTTTTTTTGGTCACTTTCCTCACTTTTGATCTATCAAATTTGTGTTTCGCTGGGTAGCAGCTCTCTTAACACTCTCTCAACTCATAACTTTTCACTTTTGTATATTCAGAAAGATTCCTTGATTTAGAAGATTCAACTCTATTTATAAAAACAACATTTTATTGCCAAATTAAGATTTGTCTAGATGGACTCTAGAACTTAGAGCGGAGGGCTGGGCACATGAGCTTCTACCCTACCCCTGCCTCAGCCTGCTCTTCAGCCTAGTGGTGGGAAAACAGAAGGATGAAAAGGCGGAGGTTTACCTTACCTTACAGCCTCTGTAAGGTGGCAATGCTGTTCTTAATTGCTGACTACTATTTTGGCTGTCTCTGTGGCTCATACATCCTCCTAACAGACCCTGTGGATGAAGGGATCCCCCAGGTGGTCCCTTAGGCATTGAGAGTCCCTTGTGAGATAGCTGCATCTTCCAGCTTGCTCATAGTTGTTAGCAAAAGCCTTCATTCCTTGACTGTATGTGCCTCTTTCTTCTGCACTATGGTAGTCCTGACAAGATTGTGTCCTCTGTTCTCATGTGCATCAATGCTTGGAGATTGAGGTCAGAATCCATCTGAGAATGAACATTCCTCTTGAAAACCTGGAACTGCTGGGGCCTAGGCAAGTACAGGTGGAGTGGATTGTGGGGGGCTTTCTTTCCTGCTTAGGTAGCACAGGGGAGGCTGGCAAGCTCACTGACAAAGCAGGCACTTAAACAGGAAACAAAATGCTGGTCTTCCTTTTTTGCCCATCACTTGGCTTCAGAGAGTATTAAGTGTTGAATTGTGTTTCTCCACAAAATAAAAAAAAAGATATATTGGAATTCTAACCCTCAGTACCTCAGAATATGACCTTATTTAGAGCAAGGGTCTTTACAGAGGAATGAAATCATTAAGGTGGGCTGTAATCCTATGTGACTGATATCCTTACAAAAAAAAAAAACCCAGAAATTTGGACACAGACAGATACGCACAGAGAGGGAAGATGATGTGAGAAGAGATACAGCGAGAAGACAGCCATCTACAAGCCAAGGAGAGAGTCCTGGAATAGATCCTTCCCTCACAGCCCTCAGAAGGAACCAACCCAAGTAACACATTGATTTTTTTTTTACTTCTAGCCTCTAGAACTATAAGATGATAAATTTCTGTTGTGTAAGCCACTTAGTTTGTGGTACTTTGTTACAACAGTCCCAGAAAACAAACACAGGGGAGAAAATCGAAGCCCATTTCACCCCTGTAGAGAAAAATATGTGTTGTAGATATTCTTCCCAAGAACTGTTAATTTAAGAGGTGACTTCCCCTCTTCTGGGTTGGTTTTATCGTGTTGGAGTTGGCATGGATGGGAATTGGGTCCACAGGGTGATGGTTGAGACATGTTTCTAGTAATAAAAGGTGGCTGACCCCTAGCCACTGGAAGTCTTCTGCCAAATTTAGTATTCAGGGTATTTACAGAACTTTTAGATCTGAGCTTTAGAACAACAGGAAGATTCTTAGAGTGTACCTGAAACCAGTCTGCTGTGTGTGTGTATGTGTGTGTGTGTAATCAATGTACCAAAGTGAGCAAGGGACTTATGATAAGTAGCAGCAAAATCCTTTTCTCAGCGCTGTCTCCCTAGCCAAACGTTTTATGAATACTCTGGGCTGTGGAAGAGAGACTCAAAGGGGAAGCAAAAAGAGCTGAAGTAACTTAGTTTGCATATTAAAGATCCCTAATGCTTTCCCCATCCAGTTCCAAGGGGTAAGTGGAAATAACAGAAACCACAGATGGGTCTTGGCTTCCAGAAAAAGTAGTTGTGAGTTTCTGTCTCACAGAACGGTCCACAAAGACAGTAAGACCCTGGTGTTCCTGGCCCCTAGCAAGGGTGGGCAGGTGGAGCTGAGGCAATCTTATGATTTCCTGTGGGCTTAGGGAGTACCGAAGCTGCTGGTAGAACCTGGGAACCACAGGGACATGGTCTTTTCTGTTGGACTGGGACAGTGGCAGGATAGTGTTTTACATGTAACACAGCACAGAAATACCTCACAGTTCCTGCATGAACTAATGACTAAATATCAGACAGAAATAAACATGCCTCAGCAGATGTCCATGTGCAGAAGTGACAGCCAGGCCATAAACACTCCTACCTGAGCCCTGGAACCATGTAAGCCTGTAAGTACCCTCCTCAACCCACCCCAAATCTAGATGCAGCTCTGGGGAAAGTCACTTCATACTGCCTGAAATTAAATATCATCACATGAGATGGGGTTTGTACTAGGCAGCATAATCTATCATTAACAGGTGTATCCTTAAATATTGGCTAAAAGAAATTTTTCAACTAGAAAGGAAATGATAAAAGAATGAATCTTGGAGCTTTGAGAAGGAAAGAAGAAAGAACAATGGAAAGAACAGAAATATGGTACATAATAAACTACCTGTAGTAGGGTTCTCCAGAGAAGCAGAACCTGTAGGAGAAAGGAATTAGCTCACACAATTATGGAGGCCTCTAATTTTCAAGATCTGTAGGATATCTAGAGACTCAGGACAGCCAATGGTGTCATTCTAGCCTAAGTTCAAAAAACATGAGATTCAGAAGATTTGATGGTGTAGTTCTAGCCTGAGGGCTGGCTGACTCAAGACCCAAGAGGAGCTAATGTTTCAATTTGAGTCTGAAGGCAGGGAAAAAAAAAACTAATGTCACAGGTGGAAGGCAGTCAGGCAGGAAGAAATACCCAGAATAATGTGTAACCAAATATCTGAACATCCAGTGACCCAGTCAAGTTGACACATAAAATTAATCGTTACATTATCATTTTCTTCATTAGCTTTTTAAATCATATTTGATGACTGAAACAAATTATAATCATCTGATGCTAAAAACTGTGATATTTGAAAGTAGGGATGTTAAATGCTGATACCAGTAAATTGTCTGCCATAAGTCACATACATATATCATTATAATATTAATGGCAACCACTATGTTTGTATACAGAGATACAACCAAAATATAAATAAATAAAAATGGAGTCCTAAAAAGTGTTCAAGTAAGCCACAGGACAGAAAGAAGAGAGAAACAGAGGACCAAGAGCCAAAGGAAAAAACAGAAAGCAAATAATAAAATGTCAGACTTAAAGGCTAACATCAATAATTACTTTAAATGTAAATAGCCTCAATAAACCAATCCAAAGAAAAAGTGCATTAAAAAAAAATAACCCAACTATATGCTGCTTACAAGAAACTCACTTCAAAATCAATAAGAGGTATGCTGAAAGTAAAAGGATGGAAAATAATATATCATGCAAACAGTAATTTAAAAAATAAAGGCAGGGGTAGCTATATTAATGTCTGATGAAGTAGGGAGTAAAGAAATTTACTAGAGACAGAGCAAGACATTATGTACTGATAAAATGTTCAACTCACCAGGAAGACATAATGATCCTAAATGTCCATACACCAGACAGGAGAGCCTCAAAACACATGAAGCAATAACTGATAGAGCAGAAAAAAGAAATGAATAAATTTACAATTGCAGTTGGGGACCCACTCTCAGCAACTGATAGGGTTATTAAACAAAATAAGCAAGAATTTAGAAGGTCTGAACAATACAATCAGCTAACATGATCTAATTAATTTATATTGAACTCTACTTAATAACAGTAGAACACTTTTTTCCCCAAGTGTCTATACAACTATTCACAAAGGTAGACCATATATTGAACCATAACACAAACCTTAATGCATCTGAAGGAACTGTAATCATATACAATATTTTCTCTGACCATAATGAAATCAAGTAGAAATTAGTAGTAGAAAAACAACAGGAAAATTAAACAACGTATCTCTTAGGTAATCTATGAATCAAAGAAGAAGTCTCAAAGCAAAAACTAGATGAAAATGAAAGCACAACATAGTAAAGTATGTGGGATGAAGCTAAAGCAGTGCAGAGCTGGAAATTTATGGCCTTAAATGCTTATATTTGAAATGAAAAGAAGTTCTCAAGTAAGTTCCCAACCAAGAAGCCAGAAAAGAATAGAAAAACCAAACCACAAGCAAGTGGAAGGAAGTAATAAAGACCTACACCAACAATCTGTGAACTTGAAAATAGGAAAGCGACAGAAGAAAAGTCCATAAAGCAAAAAGCGTGTTCTTTAATAAAAGCAGTGAAATTTGCAAGCTTTTAGCAAGACTGATGAGGACAAGAAAGGAGATACCAATGAGATACATGATATTATGACAGAACTTGCAGCAATTAAAAATATAATAAGCAAATATTAAAAACTTGTATTCATAAATGTGACAAGTGAGAAGGATGAACCAGTCCTTCAGAAACCATAAATAACTAAAATTCAACTAAAATAAACATACACTATCTGGGCTGGGTGTGGTGGCTCATGCCTGTAATCCCAGCACTTTAGGAGGCCAAGGTGGGCAGATCACTTGAGGTCAGGTGTTTAGACCAGCCTGGACAACATGGTGAAACCCTGTCTCTACTAAAAATACAAAAATTAACCTGTTGTGGTGACATGTGCCTGTAATCCCAGCTATTCTGGAGATTGAGACAGGAGAATCGCCTGAACCCCAGAGGCATAGGTTGTGGTGAGCTAAGATCATGCCATTGCATTCCAGCCTGGGAGACAGACCAAGACTCCATCTCAAAAATAAATAAACCTAAATATAAATTTAAAGGTAGAAAATCTGAATAGACCTATAGCCATCAAATAAGCTGAATTTATCATTACAAAGCACTTGAAAAACAAATTTCTGGATTCATATGGTTTCAGTGGAGAATTCTACCAAAGATTTTTTAAATTGACACCAATTTTATACAGTTGCTTTCAGAAAATAGAAGAAGAGGAAACACTTCCCAACGTAGTTTATGAGGCTAGTATTATCCTAATACCCGAATCAGACAACACATCATTTTTAAAAACCCTACAGAATAGTATATCATAAACTTAGAGTAAAAAATTCTCAACAGAATATAAGCAAATTGAATCCAGCAATGTATGAAAAGAATTGTATACCATAACTAAGTGGGATTTATTCCAGGTATGTAAAACTGGCTCACCATTTAAAAATTAATAATCTACCACCTGGGCACGGTGGCTCACGCCTGCAATCCTAGCACTTTGGGAGGCCGAAGTGGGCAGATCATCTGAGGTCAGCAGTTCGAGACCAGCCTGGCCAACATGGCAAAACCCCATCTCTACTAAAAATATTAAAAAATTAGCTGAGCATAGTAGTGTGTGCCTGTAATCCCAGCTACTTAGGAGGCTGAGGCAGGAGAATCACTTGAACCTGGGAGGTAGAGGTTGCGGTGAACTGAGATCACGCCACTGCACTCCAGCCTGGGCAACAGAGCAGGACTCCATGTCTAAAAAAAAAAAAAAATTAATCTACTATATCAACAAGTTAAAGAAGAGAACTCACATGATCACATCCATTAATGCAGTAAAAGCATTCGAGAAAACCCAACGCACATTTTCAGCAAGCTAGAAATAAAGGGAAACTACCTTGATTTAATAGAAGTGTCTAAACAAAGTCTACAGGTAACAGCATACTTAATGTGAAAGACTGAATGTTTTTCTTCTAAGACCAAGACCGGGGGAAGGATGTCCACTCTCAATTCTCTTATTCATCATGGTGCTGGAAGTTCTAGCCACTATATTAAGGCAAGAAAAACAAATAAAAATAAAAGCCTGTAATCTCAGTACTTTGAGAGACTGAGGAAAGAAGATCACTTGAGCCTAGGAGTTCAAGACCAACCTGGGAAACACAACCTGTCTCTCTAAAAAAAAGAGAAAGCCAGGCATGGTGGTGCACACCTGTAGTCCCAGCTACTCAGGAGGCTGTGGTGGGAGGATTCTTGGGCTCAAGAGGTCAAGGCTGCAGTGAGCTGCAATCACACCACTGTACTCCCAACTGGGTGATAGAGTGAGGCCCTGTCTCAAAAAAAAAAAAAAAACAAAAAACAAAAAACCCCACATATTATATTTATATACTAAAAATGAACATATGGAAATCAAAATTTTAAAATGCAATATCATTTATAATCACTTCCCAATACAATGAAATACTTAGATATACACTTTAAAAAACGTGCAGGATCTATATGCTGAAAATTACAAAATGCTGAGAAAAGAAATTGAAGACCTACATAAATGGACAGACATACCATGTGTTTAGCAAATCAGGATTAGAAAACTCAACAAGATTAAGATGCCAGTTCTCCTTAAACTGATCTATAATTTTCATGCAATTTCTATCAAAATCTCAGCAATTTCTTTTTGTAGACATAGACAAGATTATGCTAACATTTATATGAAAAAGCACAGACCTTTTAGCTAGTATAGCTGCTAGCTAAAACTTGACGAAGAAGAAAAAAGGAGGGATCTCTCTACCCAATATTGAGGTTTACTATATATTAAAGTAATCAAGACAGTAGTTTTATTGGAGACAGAGAGAGAGAGAAAGAGAGAGAGAGAGAGATGAAAAAGACTAGAGAACCCAGGCATAGATCCACACACACATACTCAACTGATTTTTTGATAAAGGTACGAAAGCAAGTCAATGGAGGAAGAATACCTTTTCAAGTCCTGGGGTAATTGAACAGCTGTAGGCCACAAAACAAACAAACTTAGGCCTAAATCTGACATCATATAAAAAGATTAACTCAAAATGAATTATAGATTTAAATGTAAAAACATAAAAATTTAAAACTTCTGGTGGCTGCCCCAGAATTCCTGGACTTGTGGCTGCATCACTCTAGTCTCCGCTTCTGTTTTCACGACATCTTCTGCTCTGTATGTCTATGTCTTTTCTTCAGATCTCCTTTCTCCTTATCTCATAACGATGCTTGCTATTGGGTTTAGAGCTCACCTGCATAGTCCTGGATTGTTTCCTCATCTCAAGATTCCTAACAATCACATCTGCAATGAGACTTTTTGCAAAAAAAGATAGCACTCACAGGTTCTAAGGATTTGACACGGATATCTTTTGGGGGTGACTTGTTAAACTGTGGTACATCTGTGCTAAGGAATACGACTCAACAATAAAAAGGAGTGAACCCTTGATACACGCAACAACTTGGATGGATCTTCAGGGAATTATACTGAGTGGAAAAAGCCAGTCCCCAAAGGTTACATACTGTATGGATTCCATTTATACAACATTTTTGAAATAGCAAAATTGTAGAAGTAGAGGACAAATTAGTGGTTGGTAAGGGACAGGGGTGAGTTTCAAGAAGGAAGTAGATATGGGTACAAAACTGCAACATGAGAGACCCCTGGTGGGGGATACATGAATCTACACAGGTCACACACACACACACACACACACACACACACAAATACAAGTAATACCGGGGAAATCTGAATAAGATTTGTACATCAGATCAATGTCAATATCCTGATTACACTATTATTCTATAACTTTAAAAATTTTTTACTGTGGGTAGAAGCTGGGCAAGGTGTTCAAGAAAACTCCATTATTTCTTACAATTGCATGTGGATCTCTGATTATCATGATAAAAATTTAAGTTAAAAATTTTAATAAAGATGACCACCTAAACCCCCCAGTTTTCTATTGGCATAATTAGAGATAATAGGAAACAGAACCTTGGGGATTTTTCTTATTTTAAATATTACGAAGTTCCTATTTTACAGAGATTAATAAAACAATATCTTAAGTATCAAGAGAAAATAAATATTTAAATAATTGAATTGCAATATGGTATGCTAAGAACAATGGCAGATCTACAAATAACGTAGATGTGGCACACAAAAAGGAATGATTAACTTTTTGGAGGTGAGGGAAGACTTCCCAGAGGAAGTGATCTTTGAGATGAGTATTCAAAGATGAGTTTCAAATTATTCAAGAAAAAACATTCCAGGTATAGGCAACGGCAACACAGATGCATGTAGGAACAAACTATAAATAGTTTCTTATTATTGGAGTGAAGTACGATTTGGGGGGAAAGAGGAAGATCCCTTTGCAAAGGTAGAAAGGAATCAGAACAGGAAAAACAGTCTTCTGGTCCTGTGGGAACAGAGGTACAGGGAAAACAGCTGCAAAGACATAGATAAGAAAGTCACAGGTAGTTGCTGGAATTCAGAGCTAAGTTGTCCTGAGTTCTCGCTGTCACTCTGGTTTATGTTAACTAGGAGCCTCCGCATCAGTTCCAGACATTTCACTTAGATATTGCTTCCCCAGGATACCACACAATTGCAGAGCTTATTTTTTCCATGACCCATCCACAGCTTCCCAAGTCCAGATAAAACTGACCATATTAGTTCTCTATGAAGGGTGGCTAGTGACTGACATCCTACCCTCTGCTATCCATTCTCATTTAAGATTAAAATTTTAAGACGTAAAAAAAAAAAGTTAGTCAAGCAAAGAGAATAGAGAAAAGTGATCCAAAGGGAATGAAGAGAATGCTCAAAATCTCAACCTGAGGAAAAACTTGGTGTGTCTAAAAACCTGAGATATGGCTGAAACTGAGTAAGGCAATTACTGATAGAAGAAAACAAGAGAATTTTGGAAAGGTAGGCAGAAGCTTTCAGAAAAAATTTTAAAGCAATGTGTTATTTTAATTGTGATTCTGTGGGTCAGAAATGTGGGCTGGGCTCAGCTAGGTGGTTCTTGTGCTGAACTCATGGGTGGACCCCTGTGGAGCTGCAGGCTGCTACAGAATAACTGGGTTAGATGGTTTTAGAGGGCTTTGTACATGTATCTAGCAGTTGCTGCTGGCTGTAGGCTGGGTAATTCTCACCAGTAGACTCCTCCTCAAGGAGATTAGGCCAGGCTTTGTTACTCAGCAGTCACAGAGCAGTGTTGCAAGACAACAAGAACAGCAGCTGCAACTTACTGCATTCTTTTGGTCAGAGCTAGTCACAAGGTGCTATGGTTTGAATGTTTGTGTTTCTCTAAAATTCATACATTAGAACTTAAGCCCCAACGTGACAGTCTGAAGAGGTGGTGCCTTTGAGAGGTGATTAGGCCATGAGGGTGCCACCATTATGAATGGGACTAGTGCTCTTATGAAAGAGGCTTCAAGAGCTGCCTGCTCCTTCTGCTTTTCCACCAAGTGAGGACACAGCGTTGGTTTCCTCTGGAGGATGCAGCAACAAGGCGTCATCTTAGAAGGAGAGAGCAAGCACTTACCAGACACCAAATCTGCTGATACCTTGATCTTGGACTTCTCAGCCTTCAGAACTGTGATAAATAAATTTTTATTATTTAAAAAATCACGTCAGTCTGTGGTATTCTCTTACAGGAGCAGCAATGGCCTAAGACACAACGCCAGCTGAAATTCAAGGGGTGGAAAAATACGCTCTGCCTCTTGATTCAAGAAGTGGCATCTTTTATTTGGCCTTAGAAATTTTAAACTGAGCTTGAGTAGATTTTAAAGTCAGGATGCTTGGGATTGGGGAGAAGATAAGGGTGATAAAACCTGGGTATTTTGCAGCAGGAAGTGGAGTAGTAGTTTGGACGTGGGAATAGACAGTGGGATTGGAAAATGGGTTGTCAGTTGCAGTGTTATATATAATTTTATTTTATTTTTTTGGCTGCTATAGTCTGTGCTGTTCTTTGACACCCCCAGGATCCTCAGTTATTGTTTCTCCCCTCCCTCTTAAAGATTTGTTAATGTCATTCCTATTCTACATTCAAGAAACGGTTATTGGTATTAAATGGTTTCTGGGGTCAGGACACTAATGATAGATATTATAACTCTTAAAATATGTGTGTGGGGTTTTAAATATATAGGCCAGATTTATCACATTGTATCTCATGCATATTTAAAATGTTAAATTTATCCTCAAATGTGTTTTCCCAGACATGTTTGAAGAACTTTAAAAATTAAACTTGAAAACACGATACCAAGAATTACCACAAGATGGTGCCATGAGTATATTGAAAGTATGATAGTTTCTTCATTCCTTTGCCCACATCAACATTCTGATGCAACTTATTAGTGAGTAAGGAAAGCAAAGAAATACCACACCAAGGAGTGAGGATGTGTGGACATGCATGTGGGGGCAAGAGCATGCTCATTTGATAGACTTTCTGAGCAGCTTGTATGCGTTAGGCAGAATGTATAGGGGAGACATGGCAGGGGTTGGGGAGGTTGGGTGTTTGGAAGGGGGAAGAGCAAGAGAGATCTTTCTTTAGTTTTCAGGAATAAAAATTACTACTTAAATATATTAATATTGCTCTATGTCTGGAAAAGTCTCCATTTTAAGAGATATTAGGAATGAACATAAATGTTAAATGATGCAATCTTAGGTTTGTATGACAGATTTAGAGATAAGGCTAGAATTCATCAGTACGATAATGATTTTACCTTTTCAGTAGAAACACATAGTTTCAAATGCTTGCTTTTACTTAATTTTTGATGAATCAATTTGCCATTTATCATTCAACCAAGAAATCTGACTCTGCAAAATATAATTACCATGGTGAATGTAACAAATCATTGAGTTTCTGTCAGTAAGTGCACTAGATAAGTAAATCATTTCAGTGTGAGGTAGGTGGGTTAAATTATTTACAATATACTTATTTCTTTAAACCTCTTAATTAGTAAGTTCAGAAAATTCCTTTCATAGAATAATTATTATACAATCCATGTATTGGATAGAGCCCATATGACTTATGGTTTTTAATGAAGGGACAGACTTAGAGGGGGAAAAGGCCTTGGTCAAAATATGTCAAATTGCACCTTTGAAAACAGGGCATCTGCTTTTCTTTGTGTATGTCCCAGGTCCTTATAAGAATACTCAGGAATTGTCTCTTACTTGTAGTACTTCAGACCCAGTGACGATACATATAGTAGAAGGAATACTGATACACTTTTCTGATTCGTTGTCTTACTCAGAATTGATCACTGTTTAGTTTCCAAGTATTTTACAAAATCCTGACTCTATTTTTCAAAGCAAGGATAAGAGTTGGTACCCTTTATCTGTTCTCCCCAGATAAATTTAATTGAGATTGATATTGTAGGGCTTATTGAGATTGAAGTTCCTTGGGAATGAGAGTAGAGAAATTTGGAAATAGGATCAAGTCTCAAGTTACAATTCTAACCACTTCCTGACGCACAAATGCTTTGAATTTGAGACGGAGCTCTAGCTATCTTCAATGGTGTCAGAAATCTAAAACTACACCTGACGTAGACTTGAAAAAGTCATTATAGAACATCTCCATATTCTGTACTTGTGGTTAAAAACTGTCAGACATGGGTGTGGATTATACAAGGGTGTGAATTAAGTACAGAACTCTAAGGGATTGACACATAAAAGAGTTTGAATGGAACTTTGATAAAATGGTTAAAAGGGGTGGTTGGCCCTTTTTTGGTGATGGACAGATTGTCTTTTTCTTAAAGAATGCTTTTGAATATAAACTTTTACATATTGTATCTATTAAAAGATAAGAATTGCTTAACATCAAGTCTTGGTTTTTAGATTTTGAAAACCAAATACAGCTTTCAGTGTGGAAACTGAGTCTTAGACAATCACGGCAAGTGTTTACATGTCTGAATGATTTAAATCATCAAAGGCGTATTTAAAACCTTGGTGTCTGCCTGGAATAGAAGTGTTACCCATTTTAAACTAATCTAGGGAGAAGGTTTTCAGCAGTGAGCCAAGCCCAGTGGTAATTAGTGAGTTCAATTTCCACTGAGGGATGAATGTATTTTCACCTGGACTGACCAACTTTCTTCACACAGACATTTGACTTTCACATCTTAACAGTGTCACAGCCAAGGAGGCTGTTGGACAGGGTTCTGGGTTAGACATCCCTGTGGAATGTTACAGCTGACTGTGAGGTTGGTGTATGTCCTTGGCACTAAACAGTTTTTCTCGAGCTGTGAAACACATTTGCTCTTCTGATTACATGGAGTTTGGAGATGGTGGAAGGGCTGGATAATTGTACTTTTTAATGGGCCGAGTGTGCTGGCACTCACAAATAATGTTAACCCACTTCATTTAAAGAGCTTGTGCTCTGGTGAACCTGGAATCCAGAGACTCTTGTCCTGTAGACACTGGGTATTTATCTATTATTTTATGAACTTGACGTAAAATGTATAGGGAGCTTTTTTTAAAATCATAGCCCCGAAGTGTTACTCATCTTATAGGATAGTAAGTTACTTTTAGAAGCTGCTATAACTCCATCAAACCATCGGGGCACCATTTTGATTGCTAAAAAAGGAGAATTCACCGAATTATGTTGTATTGTCAAAAAAATAAATGCAGTTTCCTTCTTCACATAGAAAATGACTTTGTGATTGTATTCTAGATACTAAGAGCCACACATTGCAGTTTAGTTTGTTCAGTGAGTAGAAAGACCACCCTTCACATAAATGCCTCCTGGACACTTCCCCAGTGCAGATCTAGGCCCAAAAGGCACCCAGGAAATGCTCTTTGAAGACTGAATGTTCTATAGACCCAAAGTCTTATCTTAAGTGTAGTGTCAATGCTCTGCTATATTAAAGTTCTTTAATGTGCTTAAAGAAAAGTGTTTATTTGGGAAACGTACTCATAAGAAAGACTCCAAGCAAATGCAATATATTGTTGTTTTTTGAGAACATTTGTTTTTAAAATGGATTTTAAAATTAAACAGTTGACTCTTGATGACAGAAAATATTGCTACTTTTTTCTAAAACTGATTTTAAAGAACCTCTAATGCAAGTAGTTTATAGCATATACAAATAAAACAGAAATCTTTACTTCATAAGGCAAAGCTTATTTTTTTGTTTGTTTCTGACAGTGCCACATGCACTGTATAACATTATGGATATTTTGCTTTTGGGTACAATGAGAAGAGGGTGAGATAACCAAATGTTTTGCCTCACTCTGAAGATACATTCATCCTTTTAAAATTTCCTTTTGAAAATTGAGGTAGGTTGCTAAAAAATATTTATGTCAAGTGCCTTTCACACTAGTGAGTATAGAGTTTAGGTGATCAATGAGTACTATTATTACTATTTTTTTTTTTGATTCAGTAATTCTGAGTGGCTTCTTCTTGCCTTTGTTTTCCATGTCCTAGTTTTGTCATCGTGCATTATTGCCACATTTCTGCTCTGCTTTGTGTCTCAGTCTTACTAGCACCTTCCCTCATATTTTTGCCCATCCGTTAAAGTAACACTACCCTCCAAATTTCTTGCCTAAGCAAGAGAACACCTGCTTAGGTACCATTTCCCAATCCATAACTTCCCAGCAGTTTAAGTAAACATTTATACGGTCCACAGTCTCTTACCTGCAATTCCTGAAATCCAAGAAGCAATGAAAACTGGAAGATTTTGTAATTCATGTTGATGGGAAAACGTGACATGAACTAATGTGAACTTAAATTATAGCATTTATTTATCCCAACGAGTATGGATATGCACACATTTTGCTATAGAATGTTAATGTATCTGATTATAGAGTTGTTGCCCCAGACCTCAATGTGGCATTATATAACATCTGCCACTGGAGGCATTATATAATTCCTGGCATATGTAGAGTATTACCTTTCTAAAATCTGAAAACATTTGATTTCTGAAATGCATCAAGCACTAAGGGTTTTAGATAAAGGATTGGCCTATAATCAAATATCCCGGTTTAATTTTAAACTTTTATCTTATTACTAAGGAACTTCATGTGTGGTAATAATAAAATGATTTTTAGGCATACAATCTCTCATAAACTATTCCTATGACTGTTTTCTAAGGAAAGTTTATGTGTGTGGTGGGTGAGCCAGAGAGGACAGAAGAGAAAGGACACTGAACAATTGCAAAGTCAGTGATGCCCAATGCTATTTCTCATAATACATTCAATTGTTGCCCTAGGGGCTTCAGGAGACACAAAACAAATGGAATTCAGGTGGCAAAAGTGACTGTGAGGGGCAAGTGTGTTCAATGGTGTACATATAGATATACGTACACACTTATGTGCACATCCACTCATGTGTCTAATCTGTCTCCAAGCAAGGGCATCTAACCAGCAGCCCGTAAGGAGTCAACTTTCCATATGGGGACATAGTGAGAATACCCATGAGAGTGATGTGTTTAATGTTGCTCCAGAATGCTGTGTTACGTAAATGTGTGCTGCTTAGGTTTACACGGATGTTTCATATTGTAGACACTTCTAAATGTGTCATCTCAGAGCTGGTAGGATTACTAGAACTGAACCCAGTCATTTATAGGAGGTCCTCAAATCAGGAATTGCCTTTACTGAATTCTAATTTGTTTGGCCTTCAGAGTCTCAATGAGAACCTAAAACCCTTTTTAAAAAATTGAATAGAACCTTAAATGTGTTGTCAATGTTGCCTCCTAGGAATTTCTTCCAGTTTATTTTTGTGATTTCTAATAAACGTTTTATTTCTTTTTTGCTTTGCAGTTTGCATGCGCATGTCAAAGCTGTATATTTTGTAATCTCAAATCACTGCTACTGCTTTCTGGGGTATATGTATTTCTGGGGTATATCTAATACTGCTTTCTGACCTTGTGTCTTCTAAAGATTATGTCCAGTAGCTCTTGCATCTTATATTTTAGTAACAAAAGAGGAAGGATGATAAAAAGCGAAGGTATAAATTTGGGGGTAGTTGGGATAAAAATACATGGGTTTAATGAACTATAGATTTTTCAAAATAATGAGCAAAGATTATAGTGTTAAAAATATCTGTCTTGCATGTTTATTGTTACACAGAATCGATTTAAATCTTTATTGTTTATGAAATTGTCTTAGAGTAAAATTGATGGTATTTTGTCCTGGTGCTAGCATAGCATCGCACATTTTTAACTATCACCATTATTTTAATTTAGAGATGGGCACTTAGGAGTTAAAGGATGTTTGATTTGCCCTTTAATGGATATCTGTGTCAAATATATGGAATTATTTTTGTTATAATTGTAATAGTCTCCCGTGATTTCATTTGTCTAGAGCAAAGTCCCAGGAACCTACAGCTATTTTGATTTATGCAGCCTTTATAAGTCCTTATAATATAGACTACTGATTTCTTCCCTGTATCCTGCTCATTGTTGAAAAGCCAGAGCTATTTTTAACATTTACACAATTTCAATAGATGATTCTTCATTCCATGAGGTTTGGTGCTAAATCTGTGGAGACTTTCATAATCATATCCTTTTTGTGGTTTGCTTGAATTTGATCACAGTGGCTGATTTCATGCATTGATAATGAAGGCTTAGGTTGCCTGTTTCTCAGCATAAATCCACCTCAGACTTGTACGTTGACAGTGCTTCTGGTTTCAGCATGCATGGAGATATAGAATTGAAATTGCTCTGCTTTCTTTACAAATGACTCAGAGTGTGCTTGTCCTTCCCTAAAATGTTGCCAGCGTGTAAAGGATTTTCAATGAGCAGTGCAATAAGCCAGCAACTGGGAAGGCTTGGAGCGGCACTGATATAACGTGGTGCTGTCACACAGATAATCAGGGCTGGAGCCAAGTCTCGGTAGCGCTGTGCATTACGCTGGTCACATACTGGAAGTTTTGTTTATCTAACTTGGTTGCTCTTGAAGCTGGCGAGAGCCCTGCCAGGATGTGGAGTGGACTTCCTAGCAGAGGTGAGCATTTTTATTCTAAAACTTGGATGCTGGGGTCTGGGATGTCAGTAACAGATTCTTTCGTACGTTGTGCTGAATCCTGTGGAGTCATCAATTGTGTTTACCACATCGTACTGACACACCTGAAGGAGGAAAACCGAAGAGCAAAATATATGATTCTCTAATTTTGTTGCGAAGTAACTCCTTGAATGGGTGTGATAAGCAGCCCTTTCTTTCTGTGCTAGCTGTTTGCCGAGGACATCTTACCAGTAGGTGACTTCCTTTGCATTTTAAACATTCTGAACAAGTCAGTGATATTATGCAATTGCTACCATTACTGAAAGAAGGTAATTAGAAGTGTTATTATGTGTTTCAGATGTATTTAAAAGGCTATAAACTAAGTGTACTTTGTAGAATCTTTGACATGAAAAACAGATAGGAGGAGACAAGTCATGCTTCGAGATAAGAAAGTAAGTGATGTGGATTACATACTGGAGTTGACACCTTGTTAAGCTCGACATTATTAATAATTAAAAGTTATGACCAGTCATGCACTGGAAAACCAACAGTAATTAATTTCTAGTGACGGTGTGCCGAATGAGAACGGGAGGAAATTAGCAGTATTTCTTCATGAAGTGTGTTTTTATTAGCTGAGATGTTTTAAAGGCAGCAGATTTTATCATTTAAATATACATAAAGTACCTGCACTGACCTGGAGAGGTTAAATTACTAGGTCATCATGCTTGGAAAGGTTTGATGTAGGCTTGTAAGTATATGGTATTTGAAAGCCAACTAGATAAGGGCAGGCACAAAGTTAGCCTCCAAGTAGATGGAGTGCTATTGCTTTGGCTTGGCTAAACTCTAATTCCTATGTTTCTAAGCATGAATGGAGTGTGAGGGTTATAATGTATTACATAGCGTTATGCTTATTAAGTGTCTGTTTAGTACATTAGGTTGGCAGGGGAATCTATTTTTCTTTGATTGGAAGCAGCTAGCATGGCACATGGGGGGTGTGTGTGTGTATGTGTATGTGTTTTTCCTACTATATTTATTTGAGGCAGCTGTTTCACAGCTTTCAGCTTTGAAGTTATAGCTAAGTGTGTATTTGTTTGATAGAAGACTCGAGAACCTCTTTTACTGCCAGTACACGTAAAGCTTGGCTAAGCAGACACATCAGGAGCAAACCATTTGTGTTCGCCAATCTGTCTCGGCAAGTCCCAGGGCCACTATCTTGCTAGAAGCCACGGTGTGCTTTGGAAAGCATGAAATTAGTTTTATACTGAGCACATGGTTTCTCATTTAGCAGCTCTTTTTATGGTAATGGTCAATTTATGGTTCACTGCCAGGATTTTGGTGTACTGTCAAAACTGATAGCTTCTGCTAAGGCGTCTCTATGAAGGTTTAAAAAAAAAAGAAAAGTGGAGAGATGGGAAGAACCTAATTAGACCCTCAAGAATAGACTCTTACCTTCAACCTTATCTACTCTCTAGATGCATTGGCATTTCTCTCAAGTTCCTTTATATTGTTTAATCCAGGACCTATTAAAGTTGCTAATATCTGCCACTTTGTCCTTTGCTAACATGTGACATTGAAATAGTTATGTTCTGAAATGCGAAGTATTTATTTTTTGCAATACATTTGTAGAAAACCACTCTATTAATGTTAGCCATATTGTGCAATTCATCACTACACTTATCTGCTTGTCTGATAATGCATCCTAGAGCACTGTTGGAGAGAGGGAAAGGCTTTAATACATCTTATAATTGATATAAGCTATTCGTACTTAGTTGTACATGTATATGCTATGAGTAGGGTGAGTTAAATAATAAAATTAAAACAGCCTGTAGATACATTAGAAATTTGACCCAAAAAAGTGCCTTCTTTCATGCAGTGGTCTCATTTAGAAAAGCAAAAGCTGTCAAATGCTAAAATGATACTAATATTAAATACAGTTTTTGTGTGTTTCCACAGAATAAAAATGAAATGCATTTGTCAATGTGCTAAGAATGCTTTCCCTAGCCTTCTCTTTCTATCAGAAGATAACCCTGGTTGAAAGTTGTGCTGGTCATAATGCATTTTGAAATAGAGGTGATCAAAATTACCAGGACGTTTAGTGGAGTATTTATTTTTGTGCTGATTCTTTGCACTGTGGTAATGAATATGCAGGTGGAATAGAGTACATATTGGGATGGTGCTAATATACTTTTTCCCTCATGGGGTCTTGACAGTGGAACTGAAAACACTTCATGAATCTTGAATTTCATGATTTTTTCTTGTTAATTATTAGATCTTTTCCTAGGTTAAGTGATTACACATGTGAAGAGTCAAGATAAAATATTATTGAAATACAGGGTGTAATATGTGCCATTGTAATTAGAAAACAATTTTGTGTTTTTAGATGAAGCAAAATGTGAAACTTTTTTTTCTTCTGTTCTTTTGGGACTGTTATGTCACAAATCATCATCGGATTGTCAGGGGGACTCAATTTTAGATTTTGACTTACAAATAAATATCTTGTATTTATTAGTTCCCCAAAGCCCATGAAACAAATTGGATTCGTGGGTTGAGAATTAGAAAGTTAGAGGGCATTGACGTTTTCTCTTTGAAATTCCTGATGATGTAACATGTTTAGTAAGTGAAAACCTTTTAAAAAAAGTTTTAGAATGTTAGAATTCTCTTAGAATGGTGACATTTGTCATATTACCTAGAGCATAGGACATTCACTCAGAGGAAATAAGGGATGAATTCGGCATATCTGCCTGAAGTCTTAGTAGCAATTTCTCCTTCAGAAGTAGTAGGATTTAGGAAATCGTGAGGATATAAATCTCAGTGATTTGCCTGCATCTTTTCACTTTTGTGTTAAGGTATAGCATCTTCAGTTGTTCTTCAGCAGATTTTAAAAATGATTAGTTACAAAAAATAGCAGATATAAACCTGTTTTAGCTGAGAAACATGATTGCAAAATGAAAGTACTGTTCCAATTTGGCTTTCCTGATTGTATACATCCAACAATAATTTGGGCAATTTATAGAGTTTGTAGTTTCTTTTGAGGTATATTGCTAAGATGAGTATACTTTAGTTGAGAAAGTGGCTTCTTACCTTAAAGCTTTATTTACTTTCAGTCTTTTCACTTACTTTTTTTCCTACTTCCTATTAATAAATTAAGAACATCAAGTTTTAGGGTTTCCAGATTTAGCACATAAAAATATAGAACTTTGAGTTAAATTTGAATTTTAGCTAAAACAATAAATAATATTTTTAGTATATATCCAATGCAATATTTGAGACATACTTAATATTGAAAATTGTTAGTTGTTTAGCCGAAATTCAACTTGGACTAAGTGTCCTGTATTTCATCTGGAAACTCTACCTACTTTCTAAATAAGAAAGTGAGTCTCCAGTAATGGCCTAGAAAATTGGTTTTACCAATGCCAAAATGGAGGCTCCACATGCCTGTAAAAGTGATCAGTTTTAACTGTTAGGGTGGATGTCTGAAAACTCCTAGGGAAAGAAAGTTGCTATCTGAGAAACTTAAAATGGTGTCAAGAAATAAAGGACTGATGGAATCTAAATGACAAATAATAAATGAACGCCTCCTACAATTACTAGTATAATAAAGGCAGCACATTAAATAAGTGTCAGTAACATTTTGAATAAATAATGAGTATTATACAATTAATTTCTAATTGTCATCCCTTGTCAAGTAGAATATTTTTGGGATTTTCCTTCCTTAGCAGGTTTGAGATACTTATAAATTCATTTTGTTTTGTTGTAGTTAAGATGCGTAATGACAGGTGCCTCTCTCAATGCCTTCTCTCCTACCCGTTCATCTGGCCTTTATTTAAATATTTGTTACCCTTTTGAGTTTAGGACTTAGCTCTGACTGCCACCTGCTAGATTTCTCAGAGAGGCAGAGTAACTTGCAAACTTGACCTAGAAGAAAATCTATGGGATCCTTTAATTATTCAATTTACCATAGCTGAATAAAATAGAATAGATACAATATTTATTATGTACCTACTATGTGCCTCCTATGATGTCAAAATATTTATAGGTAGGTTTTTATTGAATTCTTGTAACAACTTTATAACATATTAATGTAATATTAATTGTACACATGCTGTTTACCAAAACTCCGTTCCCAGACCCAAGCTATCCCAATTTTAACCACACTGAAACAGAGCAGAATGTTCCATTCCTAGATCTGAATGTTACTCTTAGATATGGGACAACCTCCCTGTGGAATAAAGGGGTCCTTTTCTGAGAGTCTTCATGTCACCTCAGGCTATATTGCAAAATCCCCTTTGCCCACTCAGCTTCTGTATTACCTTTCTTCTCTTTTCTCACTTCCTAATATTCCCCTCCTCCTTTTTGTTAATATCCTTAACAGTCAAAAGTAGACATCAGTGTATAATTTGATTCTCAAAATGAGAAAAAAAATCATAGAAGTGAACCTCATGTACCATAATAGAATGTGCTATTAGGAGAACCTACAGTTGATTAATAAATAATATAGACATGTTTGGAATAATTTCTTAAACCTAACCTTTTTGTTTCCAGTCTAAAATGCCACCTCAGTTCTCTGTCAGTTATGCAACATTCAGACCAGGAACCTGTTTTGAGCCTGAGTTGATCAATTGAATGTGAGTGTCATTAACCCAAGTTTTGGAAATGAATTAAGTCTACCATCCCAAGAAAGTACTTCTTACTAAACCATATCTTCTTTGAATTAAATGTTACTCCCACCAAATGATCTAGTTCGTTTTTCAGTGTCTATTGCCCTAGCAGACAAATTCCTATTTTTTTCCCTTTTTTCCTTGTCTGTTAACACTATACCCTTATTTCAATCTGATCATTTTAAATCTCCCAAGATATTTTTCACCTCCACTCATCAATCTGTTTCCCACTTTTGCCAAGTCATAAACATTATTGTGTTATGTGTTACTTCTTCTACTAGTTTAAACTGATATTGGTTGCCTTTTCTTGTATTTAAACTATGCTCTTTAGGAAAAGATTCTGATTCGTTTTTACCTTAAATACTCTACTCCAGTCCCCATGTTGGCATCAATGTCCTCCTACTTACTTCAGTCCTATTTGGTTGTGTGACATGTTTGTTATGGCAAAATACCAATGTGAATCCATAATCTAAATTTCAATCCCTAAAGATCTTCTGACATTTGTCCTCAAATTTTTGGAAAAGGTGCTGAAGGATAAGTTAAAGTTCTTAATTTGAAGGACTCTATTTCTTTTAATTTCTTAAAACGTGATACTGGTCAATAGCTATCTTTTCTTGGCAAACGACAATTGAATGATAAAAAGATGCCTCCCCCAGGGAATACCTAGCCTGTCAGAGATGAGGAGCCCTCTGTCCCTGACTTCTTCCAGGAACTCTGCAATGCCACTGAGACATTTAGCAAATCATCTTTTTGCTCACATTTCAAATGTGGTGTGTGATTTTCACTTGGAGATCTATGGTATTGCTAGTTTTCTATTTCTCTGATTCATTTTCCGTTAGTGGTGTTTTTTAAGCAGATAATGGAAGAAATGACTTTATATCTAGAACTTTCCCTTCCTTCCAGCAAGTTAAAGGGAAATGTCTTTACTCAGAATTCTTGGGGGGTGCTGGGAAAGGGCAGGCTACATTTTGAAGAAATTTCAAAATATCCAGGAGTAAGCAGATTTAGAAATGAATCTGCAAGGACTTCTTTTTTTCTGACTTTTTTCCATACTTTCTGTGGGTTTTTTTTGTTTTTTGTTTTTTTTTTTTTTTTTTTTTTTTGAGGCGGAGTCTCGCTCTGCCGCCCAGGCTGGAGTGCAGTGGCCGGATCTCAGCTCACTGCAAGCTCCGCCTCCCGGGTTCACGCCATTCTCCTGCCTCAGCCTCCCGAGCAGCTGAGACCACAGGCGCCCGCCACCTCGCCCGGCTAGTTTTCTGTCTTTTTTAGTAGAGACGGGGTTTCACCGTGTCAGCCAGGATGGTCTCGATCTCCTGACCTCGTGATCCGCCCGTCTCGGCCTCCCAAAGTGCTGGGATTACAGGCTTGAGCCACCGCGCCCGGCCACCTTCTGTGTTTTTATTATTACACAATGGGTAATAGTATAGTTATAATAAACTAGTTAACTCAGTCTAGGAGCTTTTGGATTTTGTGTAATTTAAGTACATAGCCACTTTTGTGTGATTTAGTAAGGTGAGTAAGCAATGAATACCACTCCAGCAGTAGTTAGAAATCCTGTAATGGGCTATGAGTCATGCTTTAATTGGGGTAAGGAGAAAATGGGTATGGCTTGGAAATGATCTCTGATGGTTATCACTTGCTTCAGCTACAACTCATTTAACCAGCAATAAACGAAAGTTTGACTAAGCTATACTGATACTCCAGGGTTGGTCGGTTTTCTGCCAGCCACCATGGTCATACGATTAACACAAACTAATAAAATCTGGTGAAAAGCATGTTTAAGGTAAACCTACAATAAAGCTAAACTCCATCTAAGCTGTAAAAAGCTTCAACTGAAGTAAAATAAACTACAAAAGTGACTTTAACACCCTGAAAACACGATAGCTAAGACTCAAACTGGAATTAGATACCCCACTATGCTTAGTTCTAAACCCAAATAGTTCAACCAACAAAACTCTTCATCAGAGTACTATAAGCAACAGCTTAAGACTCAAAAGACTTGGTGGTGCTTTATATCCCTCTAGAGGAGCCTGTTCTATCATTGATAAACCCCGAGGTAACTCACTGTCTCTCACCACTCAGCCTGTATATCACATCAGATCAGCTCTCCAGCAGCAAATATTATCATTGACCTTTTAAAATGGAGTGGATGCAATAAATGGTGTATAATGAGACTTCATAATAGGAATGAGAGTTGACTTTCAAGCTAACTACATGCAAGACGTTTTATACGTATAAACTCATTTAATCTTTACAACAATCCTATAGGTAAGCATTAGGGAAACTGAAGTGCAGAGAGATTAAGGTAGTTCCCAAAGTCATCTAGCTAGCTCAGCTGAGATTTGAATTTGCAGTGGGGGTGGAATCCATGCTTTTAACCAGTGCTCTAGACTAGTTCTCTGTGAGACATTTAACGAAGTCTTGTGGGCGGGCTAGGTGGCTAACGCCTGGAATCCCAGCACTTTGGGAGGCCGAGGCAGGCAGATCACGAGGTCAGGAGATTGAGACCATCCTGGCTAACATAGTGAAACCTTGTCTCTACTAAAAATACAAAAAATTAGCCAGGCGTGTTGGCGTACGCCTGTATTCCCAGCTACTAGGGAGGCTGAGGCAGGAGAATGGCGTGAACCCGGGAGACGGAGCTTGCAGTGAGCCGAGATCGCACCACTGTACTCCAGCCTGGGCAACAGAGGCAACTGCGTGTCAAAAATAAACAAACAAAAAACCACCAAAGTATTTGTTGATATTATTTTGTGAACAAAATAGAAAACTCTGGACTGAATGACAGTGTAATTTCGTGGGTTTGTAACTGGTTGAATATCTATACCTAAAATCTACCTGGCCAATATTAACTGAAGGGAAGGCTCCAGGACTCTGCAGTGACTTGGTGAGAACATTGATGACTTAGCCATTAAATCTGTAGATGTTATCAAACTGGGATAATACATATATAAGAAGACACAATTGATGTAAATCCTGAGCCCCCTCCCACACTAAATAAATTAGAATGTCTGTGGCTGCTATCTAGGAATCAATATTTTTAAAGCTCCCATTGTGATTCTAATGTGCAGCCTCAGTTAAAACGACTATTCTAGAAAAGTGGCCCAACTCCAACATGATCAGTTTCAACTAACAGTAAGTGGAGGAAGTGGTGAAAAATGATGTAGGAATATTGATAAAATGTAAACTCATAATATGAGTCAAAAGCATGATATGATTGCTTCACACAATCTTAATGATCTCTTAGATGGGAATTGTAGAAACAGAGTCTCTATAACAATGAAGGTTGGAGTCCTGCTCTTTGCTCAACTGGGCAGAGCATGCCTGGAGTTTGGGTGAAATGCAGAGGAGGGCTTTAGATGTTTTCATTTGAAGGTGACCAGCCTGGTCAACTTGCACTGAGTACCTTATCAAGGGGAAGAGATTATTAGGAGACTTATTTTGTGTAACATTTGAATTATAGTCTTTCAATAAAGCTTTTGGGTAAAATTAATGTTAGTAGACCGAGTTTTCAGGAAGAAAGATTTTTGCTTTATATAAAGAACTTCCCAATAGAGCAGTCTGAAGATGAAGGGATTTCGTTTTTTGGATATGGTACAGATCCCTCACTGGCGTTACTGAAGCAAAAGGCAGATTGTGACTTAGGCATATGATAAAGGAGGTTTAAGGGTTGGATAGATCGTTAAAGTGGATGATCTTCTAACTTCAGACTCTATGATTATATGAGCATGTTAAATTTCAAAGACAATGCATGAGTGACCATTTGTTCATTACATTAGTTCTGCATTCAGGAGAAGCAGTGGAACAGAGGGGTTATGAAACAGTTTCTGAGGCATTCTAAGTGCAGCTCCACCACAAGTTAGCTGTGTGATTATGGACAAATTACTTCACTTTCCAAGTCTCAATTTCCTTATCTGTAAAACAAGAATAATAATAGGCGGCCGGGCGCGGTGGCTCAAGCCTGTAATCCCAGCACTTTGGGAGGCCGAGACGGGCGGATCACGAGGTCAGGAGATCGAGACCATCCTGGCTAACACGGTGAAACCCCGTCTCTACTAAAAATACAAAAACTTAGCCGGGCGTGGCGGCGGGCGCCTGTAGTCCCAGCTACTCGGGAGGCTGAGGCAGGAGAATGGCGTGAACCCGGGAGGCGGAGCTTGCAGTGAGCTGAGATCCGGCCACTGCACTCCAGCCTGGGTGACAGAGCGAGACTCCATCTCAAAAAAAAAAAAAAGAATAATAATAGGCTCAATTTTATTTGTTGCAAAGATTAAGTGAGAATAATATATATAAAGGTTTTTGCATAGCAAGTGGAGAGAACATGGGGGAAATATGATGTAATCAGAAATTATCCTAGTAAAAGTTGTGGGGTTGCAATTGAATTTATGATTTGGCGTGTGGTAAAGTACTCAATAAATTCTGCTATTGTTATTTTCAGATTCTTTTTTCGATTATAGCTGTCTTAATAAAAATTAGGGTCTGAAAGATAAAACCTAAAACAGGTAGATATTGATGGGAGATATGGAGCTGGATTACAGGAGACACAAGTTAAATGGCACAACATGTGAGGCTTTGAGTAGGTGGGGGCCACATAAAGAATGGGCCTGGGCAGGAAAAAAAAGGGAGTTTCTGAAAGGGAATTGAGGAACTTTTTTGCTTTTAACTCTTTATACATTTCCAACTATTATTTCATTTGATCCTTACTATAACCCTGAGAAATAGAGAAAAATAACATTTTCTCATTATACTGATAATAAACAAGCATCATCAAAAAGGTAAGTGACTTGCTGAAGACAGGAGAACTAGAAGTTAAACCTAGACCTCTCGAACCCCACACCCCCACTCAACAGCTTTCATATGTCACACCAACTTCAACCCAGTTCCATGTGCAACCCAGCTTGAATGTTTGTATTTGAATGACAATTTAACAGTAGAGACTATAAACAATGTGATGAGGTGCGGAAATGAAGGCAAGATGTGAAAAGAGAATAGCATTAGTGAGTTGCTTTTACTGCAGTATAAAGTTTTGTTTTGTTTTTTTGGAGACATAATCTCGCTCTGTGGCCAGGCTGGAGTGCAGTGGCATGATCTCTGCTCACTGCAACTTCCACTTCTCGGGTTCAAGTGATTCTCCTGCCTCAGCCTCCTGAGTAGCTGGGACTACAGGTGCCCACTGCCATGCCCAGCTAATTGTTTGTATTTTAGTAGAGATGGGGTTTCACCATGTTGCCCAGGCTGGTCTCAAACTCCTGAGGTCAGGTAATCCACCTGCCTGGGCCTCCCAAAGTGCTGGGATTACAGGCGTGAGCCACCGCGCCTGGCCTTAGTCTAAACTTTTAAAGTGTTTCTATTGATTGGAAGACAGCATTTAAAGAAGTCTGGAATGATGATTAAAAACTCAAGTAGACTTACTAGTCAATGATGTTAATGTTATTATCACAGTTTATCATATCTGAGTACTGAAAGGGCTTTCTGTGTAAAATAATTAACTATCCTTGACACATCTCATGCTAAAGGGCAAACTTCTTTAGCATGGCATAGCAAATCCAATAGTTAATAAGAATCACCATAGAGTAAAAGTTTAATGGTCCAATGAGTTGAGGGAGGACCAAAGACAGGGGATAAAGTTTGTGCTTTGATTTGTCGTTCAAAATAAGAGCTAAAAAATATCTGCAAAATTGATAGAGAAAAAAATATCCTATTATTTATTTTTTAGACAAAGTTGTAAGCTCCCCAAACAAGTATCAAATAAGATGGAGAGTTTTATAAATTATTCTGCCTACTCTTATTTTAATAAATATAGATGAGTAAGTAAAATAGTCCTTCACCTAATCAGAACCCATAATTATTAGCTGTAATTGTCACAATCATGGTTCTTGCTGACGAAGGTATTTATTTTTCTTTTTCACATTTAAATATATTTACATAAAAATAATAAAATAAGGTATATTTAAGGCACAGGTTTTTTTAATCCATAGCCACTTTTACACTCAGACAGTATACATATTCTATTATTGTACTTATACTGTGTATTATTTATTTTACAATATCTTTCTCACCTATTAATCTATGAGTACTTTGAGGACAGGGTCTATGTCTTGGTTCTTTTAAATATGTGACTCTCAATATAATACCTGGCATATGATAATAAGTGATAGACTTAAAATGTTGACTAAAGGATAGAACACTTGAATATAGGATCTGTGAATACTTGTGCAGAACTCAATGCTTTATTTGATATTGCTCTTCATAAAAATATTCATTCTTCAAGTAAAACAAAACAAATATGCTATTTTTCTTACCTATCAGATGGATAAGATCAAACCATATGGTAGCACAATGAGCTACCTGGTGTGTGGGTATGGGGCACTCTCATACATTGTTGTATGGAATATGAATTGGTTTATTTAATATTTGCAGGGCAATGTGGTAATAACTATTAAAACTTAAAAGGTATATCTCTTTTGACCCAGCAATTTCACTACCAGATTTAGTTAACAGAGGTACTTGCATATGTATACAAAGACACATAAAATATTACATTTCCTTGCATGTCTGTATATACATATACATAAAGATTTTATTGCAATGTTATTTGTAGTAGAAAAATATAGGAAAAATACTCAGCAATAGATGATAATTATGGTTCATCCATGCCATGTGATATTATGCAGTAATTTAAAATAATAAGGTATGTCTGTAAGAACTGGTATGGAATAATGTGCAAAATATAAGAAAAATTAGCAATATGCAGAACAAAGTACATATTGTTTGTGTAAAAGATAGGTGTGTATATTTACATGTGTGTATGTATGTATATACATATGTATGGGGGAAGGAGGAGGGGATCAGGAAAAAGAAGAAAAGAATGAATTTATTTCATGGGAGACTGGGGACTGGGTTAAAGGTAGAATTACTTTAAACTGTATACTCTGTGCTGTTTGAAGTAGACTTATATTTAACTATTATACTCTTGTACTTTTAAATTTTTTAACATACACATGGCTTACTTTAAGAATAACAAATATATTCATATTTAAAAGAAGGTAACAGACGAAAGAAGTGGAGGGGAAATGAAAGGAATATGATGTGATCAAAAGTTATCACGGAAAAAGCTTGTAAAAATTGCTAGATGATGTCTTTATGGTTTCTAGTTACAGTTAATGGATGGGAAAAGCTATAGAGGAGAATTCATCCCGCTGGGTAACTGGATGATGATCCAGCCTGTTGCCCTTCTCCTCCTAAGTGTATGTTGCCTAGAAGGTCAAGACAAAAAGCTGGTGTTCGGTCAAGTCCTGAGCAGGAGTTGCATTGATCCTCTATGATTATTTCTGGTATCCAGGCTTAGCCTAATTGATAATGCATGTTTACCTTCCATGCTTACTGGAAACAACTCTGCAAGAATTCATGATTGTACATAGTCATCTGAGTGTCCTTCCCTCAAAACTTCTACTTTTCTTACTTTTAAGTGTCTGTGTAAAACATTAAGGGTCTTGGGGAATTTCAGCTTTGTGTTGGAAATAAAACTTTTCAAGGTAGCTCAATGCAAGTCACACCACCATATTAAAAAATAAAGGAAGAATGGCCAAAACCACATTAAAATAATAATAAAGCATACCTTAAATCTGCAAATGTGATGGGATTCAATGCTGCACTGAACTCACCCTGTTTTTTAATCTCATACATTTAGTTCTCTGTTTGAGAAACTCATAACACGGGGTGATCTTACCTTTGGGGTTGTAATACAGAGTCATGATGAGATGATGGACATTTTATGATGAATTCTCTTGCTTCTAGGGGTTTATGCTGAGTTAGAATGTTAATTTAACTTATTCCTTTTGTTTAATAAGCTCAAAATCCCAGCTGAGCCCAAATGGGAGTGATTTTATCTTATATTCAACATCAACTTGCAGAACTGAAGCATGAAAGGTTTGATTAATATTATGATCAGCTGACTATTGATTAACTAGATATTTTCCTTCTGTCTTCTAATCGGTCTAAATTGGCTGGACTGCTGCTCTTTGAAATATGTTCTTCTTTGCATTTCAAGATGATGTTATTGGATTTTCACCAAGTCATACATACCCTTTTCCTGTTATGATCAGCTGCATAATTGCTGGCATTTATGTATTTCCTACAGAGGACTAAGGGTATAGTTAGTGTTTGTGAATCCATAAAGAGCCAACTGGACAACAGAAAAGCCGTGATATTAGTCTCAGCACCATCCTCTAAATTGGCTGAGCTAACGGAACACAATCAGTTGACCTAATGCTAAAATTCTTTGAATTTCCGTCCTTCTTTGCCTCATGAAAAATGACAGCAGAAACAGAGCAGGGAAAGATGCTTCATTAAACCCCTGCTGTGAGACAGTTTTAATAGGTTCAGAGACTATAACCTCAAACTATAAAGGCTGAACATTTGTGCAAAAAAGAGAGATCTTAATCCAAAAAAGTTTCTTTCCTTTGCTAGGCATTCTTTCTTTATGTACAGATTAGTGCCAAATGGTAGTCTGTTTGTGTCATGCCTAGAGGGTGTGGTGGCTGTGAGGGACTGTCAAGAAACAAGAGTTGGCAAAGCAGGCAAGTTGGTTGCAGAGGGCCTGGTGCGCACAATTCCGGTAGTCTTCCCAGCTCTGGCCACATGTTCGAATCAGTTGGGAAACTTTTATTTGTTTGTTTATTTTAGAAACAGGGTCTTGCTATAGTGCCCAGGTGGGAGTGCCGTGGCACAATCACAGCTCACTGCTTCCTTGAACTCCCGGGCTCAAATGATCCTCTCACCCCAGTCTCCTGAGTAGCTGGGAATACAGGCATGAGGCACCACTTCTGGCAGGAGATTTTTAAACGATACCATGCCCACGCACCACCCTGATCAATTAAATCAGAATTGCTGGCATGGGTGTTATTAAGAGCGCCTCAGTTTGTTCTAAAGTTACCTTTGAGAATCACTGGTTAAAGGGGTTGGTTTGTGCTCTGCAGTGCAGGTGCTGAAGAGTTTTTAAAAGCAGCACCACAAATGAATCGATTGTGAAGAAACGGTTACAAGTAAATTAAGAAAGTACAAATGGCAAAGATTTTGTGACTTGGTGTCAGGCAGCCACAGGTTCCAACACTGACCGTGACTCTTACTATCTGTGTGGGAAAGTTCTCTTACCTCTCTAAACTCAGTTTTCTCATTTGTGAAATGTACCCCATCCAGTAGGTATGATAATCAAATGAAGTTACATATGCCACAGAATATAGCACAATGCTTAGAAACATGGTAATTGTGGGAAAAAGTAAAAGCAGAGGTACACCTTTCTAAGTTTGAAATCTTGGCTACCTCTTTTTACAAAATAGGAACAGTACTAGCCAAATCTGAACATACAGGTTGAAACCAAGTGTATACATATTTTGCTTGAAGAAATAGTTGCATTTTGGTCAGGTAAATGCATATTTTCAAAGCCTTAATCTATGTTAACAAGTTACTTTTATGATAAAGTCTGAGTTATATTTTGATGGTGTTTAGTAAAAAGGGGAAAAAAGGTCCCAATAAACTCAGTTTATAACTTTTGTTGCCTTATATTATGCTGGTCATTGTGGACAATCAATGTGTGGCAAAGACTCTTTCAAATTTAATTATACTTTTGATTTTAGGCTGCTTCTCCTCTATCCTGTTACCATTCTATTTCTCTTTGTATCATAATTTTTCTATTACTTCACACTAAGTGGCCTGTATATATATTTCTTTCTGAATTGTTCATTCATTCATTCACATGATCATTCAATATCATTTATTGAGCTTAAATTTTGAACTAAATTATCAGTATAGAAGTAGTACGTAATTTACAAATTGACTTTATTGCAATAATTGATTTGGAAGTTAATTAGTGGCTTTGAAGCATTTTCTCGTACATTTACTATTTTAAATTAGGTATAGACTTCCAAGCCAGCTAAGGATAGAGGAAGAATCTTGCAGAAAAGAGTAGTGCACAATTTCCATAGGAAGAACTAAAGTTTATACTACTGATAGAAAGTAATGAAGAAATGGGAACAGGAGATAGAACCTAAGAAGTCAAGGTATATATTGAAATGTTCCTATTATGGTGAGGTCAACATTTAACTCCTTTTCTAGAATTATATTACATGGAAGAATGTCTTCTCGAAGACAAGAAGAATGAGAGAAGAGTCAACTTAAAGTTCTTTACAGGTGGTGGTAATATGATTTGTCATTGAAATGAGACACTTTTAAGAGTTATTAATGATTTAGCCAAGACCCAGGCATAAACTTAGTGTTACCTCATGCTGTAATGTGCGGTCACTCTAAGCAGGGGTGTAATCAATCTTAAAATTGTCCCAATGCAGTGTTAAATAGATAGAGTGAGAGTCCAGATATATTTAGATTTAACAATTTAGAATTAACAACTAAAGCAATCCTACCCTGGGGATACTATGGTGTATTAGTCTGTTTTTGCACTGCTATAAAGACATACTTGAGACTGGGTAATTTATAAAGAAAAGAGGTTTAATTGACTCACAGTTCCACATGGCTGGGAAGGCCTCAGGAAACTTGCAATTATGGCAGAAGGGGAAGCAGTTACATCTTACATGGTGGCAGGCGAGAGAGAGTGTGTGAAGAAGGAACTGTCAAACACTTATAAACCATCAGATCTCATGAGAATGCACTCACTATCATGAGAACAGCATGGGCGAAACCGCCCCCATGATCCAATCACTTCCCACTAGATTTCTCCCTTGACACATCGGGGTTATGGGGATTTCAGTTTGAGATGAGATTTGTGTGGGGACACAGAGCCCAACCATATCATATGGTATTTAATCTTCTGCCTTCCTGAAAACTAATAGTAATGTGACCCTTGGAATATTTACAAAATTGGAGAAGATGAGTACTTCATATAAGCATTATGTAACTTGAAATGTAAGAACAAGACCAGGCAAGAAACTGCAAGTTAATAATATATCTCTAAACTTGAAAATGCAAGGTTTATCCTTTTGATTTTCACTCTGATTTTGTCCCTGTGGTCTTGAAACTTCTGAGAGGTTTATGTCTGTTTACAAATTCTGTTTTTCTAACACCATTTTTCACTCATAAGATTCTGTTTCCTTGGAATTTACTACTAGATTGGGTCCACCTCCAGCTGTCTCAAATTGTGTTTAATCACCAGGAAAGTTCTGTTGATTGTCAATGATGTTTGCTTGATTAATTCAGCTCTGACTGTGTTTCCTTTTTACCTGTGTCTTTCAGCATGTCCTAGAAAATTAAATGTTTCCTTTTGGGATTTTCAGGGAACTTGAACCAAAAAGAAAGTTAATTTCCTTTTTTTTTTTTTTTTTTTTTGAAAGTAGAAGAATATTTTCATTAGTTTTCTCTAATCTAGTTTTGACTTCAGAGTAAATATTTTATGTGAACTAAATTTTCTTTGAAGTCATGATTTTACTTCACTATGTCGTTAGAATTTGGTCTATTCTTTGGCTAATACTCTAAAGCATAATATACTTGAATCTTTTTAAAAGACATTACTTTGGGAGTTGGATTTAAGAAAAATTTAAAAAGTACTTGTGCTACCTGAGTTTTTAATAATTTTCAGTAGTTCCCTGACTTAATCTTTTATCAAGAATTCATAATGGGCTTTAAAGTTATAAATATATAAAATGGAATGGCGTTTTCTGACTAATATTTTCCTATTGATTTCTATTACTCATTCTTTTTTATTATTATTATACTTTAAGTTCTAGCATACATGTGCACAACCTGCAGGTTTGTTATATATGTATACATGTGCCATGTTGGTGTGCTGCACCCATTAACTCGTCATTTACATTAGGTATATCTCCTAATGCTATCCCTCCCCCTGCCCTCCACCCCATGACAGGCCCTGGTGTGTGATGTTCCCCTTCTTGTGTCCAAGCATTCTCATTGTTCAATTCCCACCTATGAGTGAGAACATGCGGTGTTTGTTTTTTTGTCCTTGCGATGGTTTGCTGAGAATGATGGTTTCCAGCTTTATCCATGTCCCTACAAAGGACATGAACTCATCCTTTTTTATAGCTGCATAGTGTTCCATGGTGTATATGTGCCACATTTTCTTAATCCAGTCTGTCATTGATGGACATTTGGGTTGGTTCCAAGTCTTTGCTATTGTGAATAGTGCCGCAATAAACATATGTGTGCATGTGTCTTTATAGCAGCATGATTTATAATCCTTTGGGGATATACCCAGTAATGGGATGGCTGGGTCAAATGGCATTTCTAGTTCTAGATCCTTGAGGAATCACCACACTGTCTTCCACAGTGGTTGAACTAGTTTACAGTGTCACCAATAGTGTAAAAGTGTTCCTATTTCTCCACATCCTCTCCAGCACCTGTTGTTTCCTGAATTTTTAATGATCACTTTTCTAACTGGTGTGAGATGGTATCTCATTGTGGTTTTGATTTGCATTTCTCTGTCTAAAACACCAAAAGCAATGGCAGCAAAAGCCAAAATTGACAAATGGGATCTAATTAAACTAAAGAGCTTCTGCACAGCAAAAGAAACTACCATCAGAGTGAACAGGCAACCTATAGAATGGGAGAAAATTTTTGCAATCTACTCGTCTGACAAAGAGCTAATATCTAGAATCTACAAAGAACTCAAACAAACTTACAAGAAAAAAACAAACAACCCCATCAAAAAGTGGGCGAAGGATATGAACAGACAGTTCTCAAAATAAGACATTTATGCAGCCAACAGACACATGAAAAAATGTTCATCATCACTGGCCATCAGAAAAATACCCATTCTTTAGTGTTGTTTTCTTCCTGTCCCAAAGTCTTCCCTAAAGATTAGAGTTTGCAAATGAGTATTAAAGATTTTTTTATGACATCAGTCCTTTGGGAAGAGAGTGCTATATATTGGGACCAGCTAATAGTAAATTTAAAATCAAAGTTTTAAAAATATATTTCATATATAACAATGCTGTTATATTTTGGGCTAAAAAAATTAACTATGGGAAACAAAATTTTCAAGACCCCAAATCCACAAATGTGTATTTTTCACACTCACTGCTCTCTTCCATATAAAAGGGGTCATGGCGTGGTGGAAAGAACACCAGATCAGAGTTGGGTTTTCTGGATTTTCATCTTGAGGCTGCTACCAATGGATTTTGATACCTTAAGTAAGTCACGTAGTTATGTGGGTTTTAAAGTCCTCATCTCCAAAACAAGGAATTCAGAGTAATTTTTTTTAGTATCCTTTAAGAACTACTTATGCTGGAAAATTCTAAGGAAATTTTTATGTGATTTCATAGGTGCTTGAAGTTCGACTGCACTCACAATTTTAAAAAAGAGAAAGAAAATGGGTAATGTTTTTTATTTTCCCCAGAATTAGCTGTTCTAAGAACACAAAGGATTAAATTGAGATTATTATTGAGATAACTACGTTCGGAGGGTTTAATCATATGCATTTTATTCAGACAACTTTCTCATTGATTTTTGTCTAAAAGAGTCAAATCTGACAAAAGGGCAGTTGCTCTCTGGGAATGGGAATGAGCTGCATTTGTTTCAAGATTCGGGGCATTTTTGTGATTATGATGCTCTACAGAAACATCTTGAAGTGCCCATATTGTTTGTTATTATCAATATTCATGCATTTTACTATTAAACATTCTTTTTATAGACTTCACAAAAATGCCCCAGTGATATGATTTGTCACCCAGTGAAAACCTGCTGCCTCCAAGCTAGTGTGGGCATCTGCTCACAAATAAGATTTCCTCAATGTTCAAAATAAATCTTTTTAGTCACTTTATGGTAGCTTTTGATGCACTCCATATGGCTTAAATACATAGAATTTAGGTGTGACATGATGTTTTTCCATGGTGGTTATTCAAATCAGTTTTTATTTGGTCATGTTCATTGGTTACATTTTTAATCATATAATTCCAAATTTATTCTTATGCTGTATATAATTCTAAGTTTGTAACAATAAAAATATATCTAAGCAGAATGGCTACACTGCTGTGGTCTACTTAAGTAGATTATAAATGTTTTGAGGTGGCAAACGTTGCTGTTTCCCATGATTACTCCTTAAAAAGGCAGATGTAGCCATTTATACCTGTAGCAATCATATATTTTTCAGATATTATTTTCCTTATTATGTAGGACTTCCGAAGTGTGTCATGATAAGATAGCTCATGCTGCAAGAGCCTAAGATTGCTTAGATAACACAACTCCCTTTGACAATTCTGTGGTAAGAAATTAAATCAGTGGTATTTCTATTGTTTGGAGATTAATTTTTGGAAAGCTAAAACTGATGGATTTTCAAAAGTGGGATAATTGAAGTGAGAATTTATTTTAATATATTTTAAGTTTATAAAAATAATAGAATCATTAAACTGAGTAGTTTTCAGATAAAATACCTTGCTTCTGATTCACTCAACCCACCTTTAAAGGCAGCTGAGATCTCTTTTTAATGTTGGGTATCTGTTCATCTCATCCGAACTCACACTATAGTCTGGGTGCTCCATGAAACACACACATGGAACTCTACTTGTACCACAAGATGACTATTTCAAGGACAATGTGATATACTCATTTAAGTCACACATTGTGGTTAAAGTACTTGGGTTAAAGTAATGTGGATTCTAATCTCCATTCTTCATTAACTAGCTCAATGTCCAGTCAATGTTCAGTTGCACTACTTAACATCTCTGTGATTTTTCCCATGCTTTAAATAAGAAAAATGCTACACATCTACAAAACTGACCGATATGCTATGTGTCTTACATAAGATGATGTCTGTAGATATGTGTAAAGCACAAATGTAGTAACGGTACTATATTATCTCCTCCTCATCATTATCACAAGTTATTTATTAAACAAACAGAAGTAGCCCATAATTTTTTGGCTATTTGTGTGTTGATATTGGGCTTTGTCGACATGAAATGATGTAGAAAGCCTAGAACAGGAGCACCCAAGGGTGACTTGTAATAAAAACACTAGGCCACTACCACAGTGTATTGAAGTCTTACCCTGTGCCAACCACTATGTTAAGTGCTTTATGTATAATCACATTTACTGTATTAAAAAATTGCTTCAGTATAGTACTAATACTCCCATATCCTAATGAGCAACAGAGGCTCAGAAAATAACTGCCCCTAGATCTTACAGCTAGTAAGTGAAAGAGTGAGGAATGTGATTCCAAACTTATATAATTATATTTTTAAAACAATGTCTGGAATTGGAATGGGCTGATAATAGAAGGAAACACATAAAGGATATGGAGAGGTGCAAGACATGCATTAAGAAGTTAAAAAGAGGCATGAAGCCCCCAAATAATGGTAACTGGTTTGTTAGGGCAATAAATGGATGAGATTTTAATGAAGATACAGAATACCAAAGGTGAACCTACCACACTACTCCTTTTTTTAACTGGTATTTCATACTTGTTGTAAAGGAAGTTGAGAAGGTTGTTGTGGAGAGAAAGTTTGAAATGACAGTTGTCAACAAGAATGCAAAAGTAGGAGCTACCACTTTATTTTAGGGAGATATACAGAAGTTATGACTCTAAGATTTCATTCTAAGAACACTGTAGATCTTTTCCTGTAAGGTAGGAAGGTAGTGTGCTATTGTCTAGATTACTCTCTTCTCTCTCACTCTCTCTCTCTCTATATATATATATATTTTTATATATGATATATATGATGTATATAGGTTCATATATTTAAAAGAATCGGGGTTTCTTTGAAACATCTTATCGATTGGAACATAGTCATTGCTATCAAATATCTATTTTTTAGCCTTTCTCAAACAATTTGCATAGTAATTTTTTGTTAAATTTCTGTGCCTTCAGTTGTCGGTTTTGCACCATTTCTTGTCAATTTCACACTGTAAAGCAGTGTGAAACTGACAGAGCTAGAGAAATACAGAACATTGTGAATACATATCAAAAGTATACTGTGAAAAAGACAACACTTAATTTATAGAATCCAAAGAAAATGTCTAAAAATTACCTTCATGTATATATAATATATATGACGTGTGTGTGTGTGTGTATATATATCTTAGAAAGGGGAAACTGTATATTTATATATACATAAATATATATACAAGCATGTATGTGTTTTTACATATGTGATGAGAAATTTTAAGGTAACTGAACCTTGTTTTTGTTATTGACTATACAAAGTATGTCATAGGGAAGTGTAGTTTAAGCAGTATTTCATTTATAACTAACCTTTTAATTGAAAATCTACAACTCTCCTAGGCTGGAGTAATTTCACTTGACATTTCTGAATACTTAGGTGTTTAGAAATTAGATTATTTGATTGAAGAGTACACACTGAACCTTTAATCACGCAAGCCTCTTTTCTTACTATGTTTTAAAAAATGGCTACGTGGTTCCTGATCTGATAGGTGAAATTAAATATACATTATATAAATTTAAGTACTGTTGCATAGTTTCCCATAGATGTAGAGTAGTGATATTAATTTATTACAATGCTTATTTTTATATAAATTATACAATTTTTCTCAAGTTAAATACTAATATTTATAGATGCCTACCAACAGCGACATAGATTTAAAATTCACCTTCAAAACAGGGTAAATTCATAGCAAAATGGTTTAAATTATAAAAATCTGACATTAATTTCTGTAAAAATAATTCATTTACGTGTACAGACACTATTCTATGCATCAAGGATGATAGATACATTCCCATCCTCCCGAGCTTCCCAGCTTACTGTCTAGGGAACAGTTATTTATTAGAATTTGGCTTAAGGGGTCAAAATAATTATCAATCTCTAAAAAGGAGCTTGCATTTCAATATTTCTATCCTGCAAAGTATCACCTTAACTTCATGGGCTAGTCTTAAACTGAAATTATGTTTGAATAATGTTCACTAAATATGATTTGTAACATTGTAACTGCGTGCTGAGTCAGCCTATATGAATGGCTTTCCATTATATAAACTCTTACAAATTATTTTCTAACATGTTAGTGAATTTTGAGGTCTTAGTAGGATAAATTATAGAGTGATTCTACCTTGATCGGCATGTCTTTGGATGAATTTACATAACTGAAATATTTTTGAGAACTAATTTAGTTGAAGATTTAGACAGTTTCTTTCAATGCTGTAGATTTTGTTCTTGATAACCACATATTATCACAAAGCCTTCATTTAGTTTTCTGATGCCTTTGTTAATTAACTAATTATTATTATTTTACTGAGACGGAGTCTTGCTCTGTCACCCAGGCTGGTGTGCAGTGGCACAACCTTGGCTTGCTGCAAACTTCACCTCCCAGGTTCAAGAGATTCTCCTGCCTTGGCCTGCTAAGTAGCTGGGATTACAGATGCCCGCCACCACGCCCGGTGAATTTTTGTATTTTTAGTAGAGATAGGGTTTCACCATCTTGGTCAGGCTGGTCTCGAACTCCTGACTTCAAGTGATCCACCGGCCTCGGCCTCCCAAAGTGCTGTGATTACAGGCGTAAGCCACTGTGCCCCACCTGATGCCTTTAAATTGCTTCTTTTAATTTTCACTAAGGTAAGATTATACTAATTGGTAATACTAGAATATACTAGTTTTTATATGATGTATGAGCAGTGACATTCGTGAGTCCTTGATTTTACTACTTTATTGTTTTGGTCCCAGTTGATAACCAAGCAAAGAAACTTAGCCTAATTAGTATGTTAAGAATGTAGAGTATTTTTAAATGAAAAATATATAATATTTTCAGAAAGTATATAAAAACTCATGTAGCTTTGAAAAATTAGTCAGGCACTGATGTATCTACCCCCTTATTCAAAAATAAAACCTTACCTCAGATAACCCTTGCTTCTTCCTTAGTTCCCAGAAGTAATTCCTGTCTGGAATTGTGTGTTAATTATTCCCTTGCTTTTCTTTAGTTTACCACTAAATATGCGTGTTTTAAAATATATTTAGTTTTTGCCTACTCTCACATACTCATCCATAATATAATTTTTAAGATTTATGCTTTTTGATGTGTAGCTGTATTTCATTCATTTTGAATGCTTCTTTAGTATGGCAAAAATCGCAATTACTTTTGCATCAAACTAATAAATTTTTTTATATCCTACATTTCAATTTATTTATATGTTCTGATAATCCACATTTTGGTTATTACCTTTCTTAATTTAATTAGAAACAGTACTGGTTTGAACATTCACATATATACATATGTACAGCTTTCTCTGGGTTATATAATTATACTCTTAGAGCATATAATCTCCGGGAAGTGAATTTACAGTTTAAGAGATGTGCATGTTCAACTTGAAATGGTATTTTTTTTTTCTGTTTTGTTCATGCTGTAGCCCCAGAGTACTGCCAGATGCATTGTAAATAGTCAATTATTATATATCAAGTGAATGAATGAATGCCGAAGTATTTCCCTAAGTTGTAGTATCAGTTTACACTCTGACCAGCAGCAGATGATCATTCTTTTGTGTCACATCCTCTGCAACACTTCAGACTGTCTGACTTTTTTAAATCGTTGACAATCTGGTGGTTGTGAAATGCTATCTCATTGGGGATTTAATTTGCGTATCCCTGGTAACTAATGAGGCTGAGCATCTTTTCATGTTTATTGGCCATTTGTGTTTCCTCTTTGGTTAAATTCCTATTCATATCATGTGACCATTTTAAATAAATCACTAATTAAAAAAATTTATTTGTTGTAGTTATATAGTAGAGCTAGCTAATTCTTTTTCAGTTTTCTATATTGCAGATAAATTCTCACATGGAATGGCTCAAGTTTTTATTCTTTTTGGTGAATCTTGGTAAAATTAATCTTTAATTTTAATATAATCAAGTATTTTTATTGCTTTTATGAATTGTGCTTTTTAATATTCCATTTAAGAAGTGTTTCTCTACCTCGAGATTATACAGATCCCAAATATATTAATCTATAATTGCTCTAATTTAGCTTTAAATCTTGAATTTACCAGCAACTGTTTTTATGCAGTCAACTGTATGCATTTTTCTTTCTTCTATATAGATAACCAGTTGTTCCAGAGTCATTTAGTGAACAGTTTCTTCTTCCCCTCTGGCTTTCAGTATTCACTGTGCCAAAAACCAAGTTTCTGTGTATGTGCAAGTTTCTTTTTATACTCTATTCCATTCCATTGAATTGTCTCTACACCAATGTCATAATATGTTAATAACTGTGAATGTGTAAAAATTCTTCGCAGCTGACTGAGCAAAGCACTACACATTGTTTTTCTTCTTTAGGAATGATATCTATCTTGGCCATTTGCTTTTCCATGCAAATGTTGAGTCTTTTTATCTAAGTGCATGGTTTACCTCTCCATAAATTTATGTCTTCTTTAAAATCTTCATATATGTTTTATAACTTTCTTCAAAAATGGCTCACACATCTTGTTATATATACTTCTAGGTATTTTACTTTCTCTGCTGCTATTTTAAGTGATATCTTTTTATAACATATGTTTGCTAATTGATCATTGTTAATACATATAAAGGCAATTGACTTTGTATGTTTATTTATATTCATCTTGTTAAATTGTCCAATACTAATATTTATCTTTATATTATTTTATATTGTATATAAATATAAATCACATAATCTACAAATATTAAGTGTCTTTGTTTCATCTTCTCTATTTCTTAGACCTTGTATTGTTTTCTGTTTGTTTGTTTTTGTCTTATTCCACTGGCCACAACCTTCAGCAACTTAAATGGAAATGGTCAAAGTATGCATTATTGCCTTTATTCCTTATTTTATAGGGAATACTTTCAAGTTTCAATAGGTATGAGAATTTTTTAATAGCTGTCCTATAAATTTTATGAAGTTTTCTTATATTACTAGTATGCTAACAATTTTTGTTATAAATAATACTGCATTTTATTACTTTTTCTCTATTGAAATAATTGTATGGTTTTACATTTATATATGTGTATGTAGTGAATTACAGTTATTGCTTTTCTAATTAAAACAGTTGTGATTTCCAGGTAAATTCACCTAGTTTACAATATTTAATTTTTAATCCATTACTGAATTCAGTGTGCTGATGATTTTGTTCAATCTGTTATCATGAGGAAGAATGAAATAATTTCTTGTATTTTGCTAATATGGTTTTGTTATAGTATATAATAGCCTGATAAATAAGTTAAGAAATATGTCTTCTATTTTCATTCTTTGGATGAAAATTTGTGAGATTGAATTTATTCCTTAAAAGATTAGAAAAACTCACCTTTATAACCAATCTTACATAAATGACTTGAGTCAATTTTGGTTAAGTTTTATTTTTCTAAGAATGTTTTCATTGCATTTGTGCTTTCCACATTGTGTTATAAGTTTATTAATTATAGCACTTAAAAACCAGTTTAAAATTTTGAAACATCTCTGTGTTTTTCTTTGTATTGCTAACATTGTTCATTTGTGTATTCCTTTGTAATGTATTGAAACTTTGTCATTACTTACCTTTTCATCTGTAGCTATTCTTTGGCCTTAAAGTCTATTTTGTCTGACATTAACATATTTGCTTCAAGGGGCTGGGCATAGTGGCTCATTTCTGTAGTCACAGTGCTTTGGGAGGCTGAAGTGGGGGCATCACTTAAGGCTAGGTGTTTGAGATAAGCTTGGGCAACATAGCAGGATCCTGTCTCTACAAAAAAAAAAAAAAAAAAAAAAATAGCCGGGCATGGTGGCACACAACTGTAGTAACAGCTACGTGGGAGGCTGAGGCAGGAGGATCACTTGAGCCCAGGAATTCAAGGTTATAGTAAGTATGATTACACCACCGCATTCCAGCCTGCATGTCAGAGCAAGACTCTCTCTGTAATAATAATAATGAAACTACTTAAAGGTTCTTTAGTATTTTCTTTTATATTTCTTATAAAGAGCATATAATTTTGTTATGTTTTTATTTTTTATATTTAACCTAATATTTATTTTGAATTGAATCCAAACAGTTGAGTCCATTTATGCTTATAGAGATAATTGATACACTTGGATTTCTCTTCTACAATCTTATGTGTTTTCTCTTTCCCTTCTTTCCTCCGTCCCTCTCCTCCCCTTTCCTCCCCTCCCATCCCCTCCCCTCCTCTTCCCCTCCCCTTCTCTTCCCCTCCCCTTCTCTTCCCCTCCCCTCCTTCTCTCCCCTCTTCCCTGCTCTCCTTTCCTCTCCCCTCCCCTCTCGCCTGCTCTCCTTTCCTTTCCCCTCCCCTCTTTCTCTCCCCTCTCCCCTGCTTTCCTTTCCTCTCCTCCTTTGTCATGCTTTTGGATGCCTTTGTCTGTTCTTAAAATTTCATTTCGGCTTTCTACATATTTGGAAGTTTTTATTCTAAATGTATTCTTTTGGTAGGTACTCCAGATGTTTTAATTTCAGGCTATTTCTCCCCAAAATAAGGCATTATTATCACTATTTTAAATTTTTGATATGTTTTTGGATTTACCCTTTGAGAGAAGGCATTATCAAGCCTAAATCTGTTTTGCATGTGATGACCTTTGCTTTACCCTCTCCCAATGTTGTTTCCTTAGGAACATACTTATTTGAGATAAATGTGGAACATTAGCTCTGTTCAATATTGTTTACTGTGAAAACAACTCCTGATTAGGACTAAGAGAACTGTTAATTAATATACAGACCTGGGAGCTCATCTGATTACAAATATGTGAAAATCTGTTGAAGAAAATATAACCTTAGCTTCTTTGGATGGTTCCCTCTTAACTGAGTGTGTACCTTGGAGTGACTTGGAAAACATATTCACAGGTAATTAGAAGATATGATCCCCTTCATGTATGAAGCTTCCTTATGTCAGAGTAGCCTGCATGCATTTGTGAGATCTCATTTCTTAAAATTCAGTTGAGTATATTTTTTTAGGATCAGGAAAGCAATAGCTAGGCTGCTGCAAGAACATCTATTGAAGACGTATTTGATGCTATCATGTTAACATGCTGTTCCCATTGCTGTATCTTTCTCAGCAAACCTGGTGGCAGTTAAAAAATCTATCATTTCCTGTATGAAAGTTAATCTGAACCCAAGCCACTGCTGGTCATACCAAGTGGGCAATGCAGCCCGTATATTTACCAATAGCTTTGGTCATCCCTTCTTGAAGCTCAGATGTTAGTAAGCTAGTATTTCCTTGTCCTTCATCTGCCATTATAGCCTCTGGGGAAAACACAGTGCAAAGTGTCACCTTACAAAGAGGGAACATGATGTATTTGTTATGGATATATAATGAAAGAGGAGGTGGAGAAACTACACCTTTCACCTGGGTACAGTGAGCACTGCAAGAAACAGGTTAAGTTAAAGGTGGCGAAGGCTTCATAGGTATTGTGATTGCCCCCTCTCCACCTTGGTCGGCTCATGCAATAGGAATGATCATCTTAAATAGGTTAATAGGAAGGCCAGAAAACAATGGATGTTTACCCTGGATGTCCTTTGAAACTTCGGGTGGGCTCATGGGTGGAGGCAAGAAGGGGAGACTTACTAGACTAGGTTGTCCATGGGCAAAATATAGAAACTTAGGAGACTGAAAATGGTGGCATGGTATGGTTAGGAGGGCAAGACATGCGGAAGTTCCTGGCAGTTCATGATAAGCTGGCTTGTGAGGAGGATTCCTGAGGAAGATCAGGTTAATTATTAAAAAAAAAAAAAATATATATATATATATATATATATCTCCACACACATACACACACACACCCCTACACACACACAGAGTTTTAAAGTGGGAGCAAATTTGTAATCTTCTCATTGTCTTCCCCTTCTGTTGTCTGCTTCTATGAGTGATTACCTTTAAAATGAAAATAGAAATTTGGCTTTTTGTTGTTGTTGTTGTTAATAGATACAGGATCTCACTCTGTTGATCAGGCTGTTCTCGAAGTCCTGGCCTAAGTAATCCTCTCATCTCGGCCTACCAAAGTGCTGTGATTACAGACATGAGGCACCACACTTGGCCGAAAGTCGAAATTTGTAAAGGAACAATATATATAGAAGGAGTCATTTAAAAGCCAGGCATTCATAATTCTCAATGTTTAATTTGATGATTTAGTGTGTACTGAACTGTAAAAGTAGTACATTTAAGTATAGCTCAAAGTACAGATGTTAGAATCATCCTATACTGGAAGAAATGTATATGTATATATATCTTTATGATAATATATAAAAATATGATAATATATATAATGGTTGTATATAATATATAAAGTTATATATGATTATTTATCTTTGATCATAAAGTAAGGAATATGCTGGAAGAAATATATATATCTTTATGATAATATGTGATTTTGTATATATGATTATAATATGTAAGATATAAGCCATAAAGATATATATGATCATATATACCTTTATGATAATATATATATCAGTGATTATAAAGTAAGGAAAACACTTTATTATACTTAAGTTCTATGGTACATGTGCACAACGTGCAGGTTTGTTACATATGTATGCATGTGCCATGTTGGTGTGCTGCACCAATCAACTCATCATTTACATTAGATATATCTCCTAATGCTATCCTTATGCACTCCTCCTCCCCATGACAGGCCGAGGTGTGTGATGTTCCCCTTCCTGTGTCCAAGTGTTCTCATTGTTCAATTCCCACCTATGAGTGAGAACATGCAGTGTTTGGTTTTCTGTTCTTGATAGTTTGCTGAGAATGATGGTTTCCAGGTGCATCCGTGTCCCTACAAAGGACACGAACTCATCCTTTTTTATAGCTGCATAGTATTCCATGGCATATATGTGCCACATTTTCTTAATCCAGTCCATCATTGATGGACATTTGGGTTGGTTCCAAGTCTTTGCTATTGTGAATAGTGTTACAATAAACATACGTGTGCATGTGTCTTTATAGCAGCACGATTTATAATCCTTTGAGTATATACCCAGTAATGGGATGGCTGGGTCAAATGATATTTATAGTTCTAGTTCCTTGATGAATCGCCACACTGTCTTACACAATGGTTGAACTAGTTTAAGACCCAGTATTTAAAACAAGTGAAGCTAAAATTCTCATTATTGATGTGTCAACATGCTTGTGGATAAATAAAATCTTAGATAAATGTTTTCTACATTAAAGAACAATATCCTTTATAATAGTAAAGATTATTCTTAAGAAATACTGATGCTTCGTATCATATTCTTTTTAAAATGTTGGTAGAATAATAACATTTCATTAATTCAGGATTTACTAAATGAGATATTATGAATGTCATTGGCTCAGCATAGCATAAACATTAAGCTACCTAATGAGGAACCTGTTTGCCAAGAAATTTAGTAGCAAAAATGTCTTCAGATGACAATATTAATTTCTGTAAGGAAAAGTCACTTTCAAGGATTCCAATACATTTATGCAAGTAAAAACAGCTAATAACAAATAACATATGATGTAATAAATAATTACATGCAATGTAATAACAAATTGCATATGATGTCCTATGCTTTTCCCTTTCCTCATCCTCATAATTGTTTTTGTAAGTATAATGACAGGTAGGAAACAACTCAGCAAGAGTTAAAACTATCATGAGAAGGTTTTTGTTTATTTATTTGTTTGAGACAGGGTCTCACTCTGTCACCCAGGCAGGGGGGTCATGGTATGACGACGGCTCACTGCAGCCTCAAGCTCCTGGGCTCAGTTGATCCTCCACCTCTCAATAGCTGAGACTACAGGAGTATACCACCAAGCCTGGCTAGCTTCTAAAAAATAATTTGTAGAAATAGGGTCTCACTGTGTTCCCCAGACTGGTCTCAAACTCCAGGGCTCAAGTAATCCTCCCACCTTGGCATCCCAAAATGTTAGGATTACAGGTATGAGCCACTGTGCCCAGCCATACTTTCTTATTCTCTCCTTCTGTCTGTCCCTCCCTCCCTCCCTTGCTCCATCTATCAGTCTATCTTGGCAGAACAAGGTAGAAGTGGTGCTGTTAGGAAGGGGAAAATATTTACATAAAATCTCAAGAAAATTGGTGTTTACCTCCTCAAAAGTTTAAGCTTTAGAATGTATATATTTGTTTGTCTTTGTTCACGTTCATGGAAGCCAAAAATGGAAACTTTCTTGCTATGAGAAAATAAGCAGTCACTTGGAAATAATTTTTTATTTCATATTTTATATGAACATATCTACTTTTGGTCTAGTTTTTTTGAATATTCATTTTGAGGACCTAAAAATGTAAACAGTTTTTTTCCCAATTACCATTGATGCATAACAGAGTGCCCCAAAACTTTGTAGCTTAATGTGCAGCAGTCATTTAATCATATCTCAGAATATCTGTGGGTCAGTAATTCAAGAAAAATTCAGCTGGGCAGTTCAGACTCAGAGGCTGACATATGGTTACAGGTAGGCAGTAGCTGGTGCTAGAACAGCTGGAAACAAGCTGGGCAGCTCTCTGTCTTTGCTCAGGTCGTCAGCTATGTGGTCTCTTCATACAGGCTGGTGTGACCTTCCTTACTGCATGGTGGCCTTAGGAGAATCTGATTGTTAATACGGTGGCTCAGGGGTCCAAGCCAATGTGTTTCAGCTTATATGTCAGCTTCATCACCTTTAATGACCTACCCTCAGAAAGACATTCACTGCCACTGTTACCACATTCTGTTGGTTAAAAGCAACTTGCCAATTCACCCAGAATAAAAAGGAGATGAATTAGACTACCTTTTGAATTAAAGGTTCTAGAAGAGACTGTGGAATAAGAGGGGCAAGATATCTTTGGAATATACTGTTTGTTACACGAGTTTTAAGTAAAGCAGATACATAATTTATATGCAACATTTTTATGTACTGAACATAATCTAACTCAGGATTTTTTTAGTGCCTCTAAAGCATTTTCCCAAGAAAATATGGAAACTGTCTAGATTACCCTGTAATAGAACTGCAACATAAAATGGAAAATAGATCAGGGATTACACAGAGTTTTATAAGCATGTGAGATTTATTGAAGACATATTTCTTCACAACTGGGATTTTAAGAATGAAAAAATATGACCTACTCTATTATGAAAACCATTATTTAAGCCAAAATGAGAATTTCACGATGACTCTCCTCTCACTTAAACCTTTTCTCTGGGTGTGTTTGTCACTAGAGCATTGACTGGCACAGTTCTTTAGGTGAATTAGGTAAGCATAAAAAAAATAGTGACTGATGTCTCCAAATGCAACCCCTCAAAAGCAAGATGAACACAACCCATTGAACTTAACAAAATCATGTGTTTGTTAGGATTGATGAGGTGTTAGACAAAATGTTTGAGGTGGTCCTTATTATGCCTTGCATTGCATTATGTAGCTATTATGGGCCATAGAATTCAACGATATTGAAAAGCAGACAAAATACAGGCATAAATTATTTAAATGGGCATACCACTCCCTCATTTTTAATGAAATCAAGAATAAAAGCAAAATTTAATAATATATATTTATTTATGATGGGTATTTGTCATTACTTTATGATGGGTAAATAATGAATAGTCATCATTTACTCATCATAAAGTAAAACTTAATATTTATTTAACATTATTTAATAGTTTAGTATTTAATATTTATTTATGATGGGTATTTATCATTATTTTATAATGGGTAAATATTAATTTACCAATCCTAAAGTAAAAGGGCATTTTGCATATATCAACCTTAATTTAATATTTTATCACACAGGGCAAAGAAATTGTGTTCATATGTCCTAGATTTTATTACACGTTGACTGCAGTAGACTCTGAACTGATGATAAAGTTCTAGGTATGGGGTATTCATTAGCATACATTCTTAACTCATGGAACCAGCTGTACATGTGATTTTTGGTCCCAGTGCTTTCTCAGTAAATCCCTTTTTCTGGAGCTACCTACAATCCTGATGCAAACACACTTCTAAATCTTATGATTGTGAAGAAATCTGTGGTTTGTGGTTGTTTAGTCTGTATATGACATGTTAGACATTTAAACTAAAGAGCAAACATCTGGAAGTTAGGAAGTCAGAGGTGGGGTGTGGATTCTGGGATTATCAGTGGTTCCAAGTGAGATATGAATTTGGAAGTCATCACCTACAATGGGGGGATGTGGCCAGTTTAGCAGCGCGTTCAAGTGGTACCAAGAAGTACAGGATTTGGCATGAGCTATTATCACATAAAAGTTATCCTTATTCTCCTGAGAGTTAGAATTAGGTTATTTGTAGTGAGTGAGGTTATTTGTCTTAATGGCTTGCATGTGTATATATGTGTTTAATTTTGTCAGCAATAATGGATGACTTGGATGTGCATGGTTTGGGGGTAGGTATAAACAGGAAAATTTTTGACAGATGTGGGAGATAAAACTGCCAGCATTAGAACAGTTCTACATTCAGGAAACTTTTTTTTTTCTTTTGAGACAGAGTCTCGCTTTGTTACCCAGCCTGGAGTGCAGTGGTGCTGCTCAGCGCACAGCAGCCTCTGCCTCCCGGGCTCAAATGATTCTTGTGCCTCAGCCTCCTGAGTAGCTGGATTACAGGCATGTGCCACCACACCTGGCTAATTTTTTTGTTGTTTTAGTAGAGATAGGTTTTCACCATGTTGACCAGGTTGGTCTCGAACTCCTGACCACAGGTGATCCGCATGCCTCCCCATCCCAAAGTGCTGGGATTATAGGCGTGAGCCACCATGCCTGGCCAGGAAATTCTTTTTAAAAGCATGAATGTTTAAGGTTTGGGAAGGATCATAGATGTTGTCCTAAATTTTAACCTTCCTAAGGGTGATACTTCTGGCTGTTACCCTAACCGTTTTAACAGCCAGAGCTTTTGATCCCACAGCCTTTTTATTGTATAATAAAACACTTGCCCAAATCTGCCTTTCCTAAACTATCTCCTTTGCTAAGTGGGCATTGCATGGTGGAAAATAAAGCTGACTGCTGGGTTTAAACCCTAACTCTACCACCTACTTATTGGATATTCTTCGGTAAGTAACTTAAGAGCTCTTTGCCTCAGTTGCCGTGTATATGTAATGGGAATAACAATAGTTCTTGCTTATGAAGGTGTCATGGAATTAACTGAGATAATGTTGCTGTAATAACAGAAGTTGGCACATGTATTCAATAAATAGTAACTATGGTCATTGTTATTGTTATTATTTGTAGTAGTATTATTCCCGCCCCTTAATTCTTCCATGGTCCTTCCTATTCCTCCTCCTATGCTTTAGACTTTCTAAGTAGCTTGGTTCTTCATAGGTTTGTCTAACTGGGCGTGGCTCTCTGCAGGGTGAAGTAAACTGACTTGGCATTTTGCTTGAATTTCCAATATTCAAATGTTTACCACTGTACCCATTTTGCTTAGAACCTTTCCTGGCATGGTAAGTATTTATCAAGGAATATTATTTTATGATATCTATTCTGGAGGCTAGATTATTAAGAAAATTAGTGTGTCCTAACCTTTTATAGGACAAAAATAGGGGACTGGAATTACAAGAAAATTATTACACTGTGAGTGGACCAATATAAAGATGTATGAGTTAAGCAAGAAACACACAGCTCAGTGTTTTAGATAACACTTAGAATTCATCTAATCCCATTCCTTACCCAACCAGAGGCATTTCTTTTATAACATGCATTTATTCAGCCAATCATTAATATTTATTGAGAACCTATTTTGTGCCAAGCCTTATGTGAGGCACTGGAGATACATGGTAAGTAAAGCAGATTTGGGACCTTGCCCTGATGGAGCTTACAGTGAAATGGGTGCAACCGATATTAATAAAAAATAATCATACAATTATGTGATAGGTACTGTGAATGAAGCACCTAGGGACAAATTAGAATGAATAGCAGGGAGAATGAGTCTAGCTTATGGGGGGAGGGAACAGTTATAGTGGTCAGAGAGGAAATTAGCTGAGATTGAAGATTAAATAGGAGTTAACTAGTTGAAAAAAGAAATGAGCATTTTAAGCAAAAGGAGAAAGTGTGATGATGTATTTGAAGAACTAGAGAAAGCCATCGTGACTGGAGCCGAGAGAGAGAGGAACAGGAGTCAGAAATGATGTAGGAGAGGTGAATATAGGTAAGAACTAATTCCATTTCATCCAATGCATTTATCCTATTTTCCACTCTTGAAAATATAAATGCTCCTTGATTTAGGATGAGGTTGTGTCCCCATAAACCCATCTTTAGGTGAAAATATTGTAAGTTGAAAATGCATTTAATACACCTAACTTACTGAACATCAGAGCTTAGCCTAGCCTACCTTAAATATGCTCAAAACACTTTTATTAGCCTACAGTTGGGCAAAATCTGGCGACACAGTCCACTGTGGAGTGTGGGTTGTTTACCCTCCTGATCACATGGTTGACAGTATGCTGTGGCTCACTGGTGTTGCCCAGCCTCACGAGAGGGTATAGTGCTGCATGTTACTAGTCCAGAAAAAGATCAAAAGTCAAAATTTGAAGTATGACTTTTATTGAATATGATTCACTTTACACCATTATAAAGTCTAAATGTTGTGTTAATAAACCAAGCCATTATAAGTTGAGGACTGTCTACACAATGGATTGAAGGAAGGGCAAGAAAAGTTAGGAGATTATTAGGAGAGATGCTTCTCAAACTTTAGTGTTCCTATAAAGCATATGGGGGTCTTGTTGAAGTGCAAATTCTGATTTAGTACATTAGATACAAAGCCTGAGAATCTGCCTTTCTAACAAGCCCTCAGTGATGCTGGCGATTCTTGTCCTGAGATCTCACTCTGAGCAGTGAGTACCTGGATGAAACTACACTCATGGTGGTGGAAATGGAAAGGGACAAATTCAAGACAGATTAGAGAAACAAAAGAGCAAGAGCATAGTGAAGCAGAAGCTGAGAGGCATGGTGAAAAGAGGAGATATCAAGGATGGTGTCTGTGTTTCAGGCTTACGTAACTGGTTGTGGATAGTGCTACTCACTTTAGGATGCTTAGGGAGTTTTAACATATTCTGTTTTGTGTATGAACAAGGAGGCTAGTAGTAGGGTAGAATTCTTGAGAAAAGTGGAAATGGTTTGAAGTTGCTACCAGGGAGTATTGAACAGAACATGGATTAAGAAAATGTAGAAAGTTTACTATGAAATGTTGAAGATTGGGGATTGGAGACTAGAAATCATAGTATTATCAGTGGGAGAAAGAATAATTTTCTCCAACAAAACTTAGCAACTCAGAAGTAGAGAATGTAATAGTTGAATTAGTGTAAGATATAAATTTTTCTGTGAATGTTGCCCAAAGATAGTGTATCACTAGAGTTATCCATGTTGATGAGTGTCATGCCAGGCCCCTATTGACTTCAATAGGAATGGCATCATGTTTGAGAGGCCAAAGAAGGGACCAAGAGCCAGCAACCAAAACATAGAGTTTATCAAGGGGACTTACATACATGGCAGTCCAGTGGAAGTAGGCTGAACAGAACTGCTACCACTTGCAAAACAAACAAACAAACAAAAAACAAACAAGAAAAAAAACCATGCAGTTTATATAGCATTTTTGCAGTAGACTGAAGAGAACTGCTACCGCTCATTTAAAAAAATGCAGTTTATATAGCATTTTTGTACTAGGGAATAGAACTGCTACCACTTATTTTGAAAAATGCAATTTATATACCATTTTCACTGAGCATCCTCCCCCTAGCAACGTCTACCTGGCAACCTTCATTTAACCCAAATAAAGGGCCTTGATTCCCTCTATAGCCTGCGTTCCATGGGATGGGCCGGGATTCAGATGTTCCTGATAAATACGGAATGAGTCCCTGGGTTGGCCACTCCCAGATTCTTTAGCTTGGATTCTGAACACACATTCTTTTTATACCATAGAGTCATTCTCAGCATATGCTTAAGTTAAACTCTTGCTATCAGGTACATCTGCCATACATTCCACCCCAGCATACCCTCGAATGGACCTCACATTCTTATCATGTCATTCTTCCACTATTTCCCTGGGGCCAGGTATATAAAGAGGAGCACTGCAGTTAGACACTGCAGCAGCAATACAAACTACAACAGAAAAAAAAAAAAAACATATATAATAACAGTCTTGGAAAGTTTTGCCAAGTGTTGGGGAATTGATTAAACCACATGGTTATAGGGGTGTAAGACAGAGATTCTATAGCAGGAATACATATACCTAGGGCCTGCATGGCTTGGGTTACATTGTGAGAGTAAATCAGTGACAGATACGTCACATTTGGTTTTAATTAATGCTCAGGTTCCATCTGGGCAGCAGTTAAGATGTCCAGGGCCATGCGATTTTGCTAAGAGTGGTGCACAACCCACTACCTGTATCTGCTCTGCCATTATCCACCCTATCCCATCATGTACAGCCTACCCCACAGTGGGGGTAACATTAACTTGCTTCCATACTAGGAGGAAAATATGTTGTCTCATCTTGTTGATGGTGGGAAACTCACTACATGAGGTGCAATTGTCACTAAAGGGAAATGAATGAGCGTCATTATACCAAGTACAGAAGTGGCTCCAGGTACTCAGGTGAGCTGCTTGGAGCAGGCCTGTGGTGGAAGAGAGGGGCAGCTCTCTGCAGACACAACAGTCTGTTTGTTCTAGGGAGAGACTGGCACCTTTGCTCAGTCAGTGAAGAGGTTTGCTGCACACCACACCGTCTGTGGGTGGAAGGAGAGATGTTTAGTGGGTACAAGAAAGGGCAAGTTATGGCCATTTAACAAGTCACAAGAAGTTCTGTCATTTTGAGACCACCACCCCGGTAGTAGCCTGGTGCCTGCATTACAATACCAAATGGACTGCCCCCCCGCCCCCCGCCCTCTGCAGCACATGGCAGGAGGACAGAGTAAGACATTGGAGATATTAAAATGTTCCGTAATAGGAGGATGACAGTCCTCTTGTACAAGGGAGGACTAACATTCATTATTTTAAAAGTATGAGGGGGAGTCGGATGTAAAACAGATGCAATCTGTATATTCTGTTCTAGGCCCTTCCTCCATGGAGTGGAAATATCAAACGACTGGGGAATGGTTTGCTATTTCCAGGGCCATGTAATGCTGTGCTCCCCAGTAGGTAGTCCTGTGGCAAGGGCGACAGAGGTTTCCTTGAGTCCCAGGTTGGGCAAAGGTATACTGTCCCTCACATTGTCTACCTGGATCCCAATGGTGGTATCCAGTCCTTGTGTCAGGAGAGTGTAAGTACTGGGGTGATGAGACATACATGTTCATCCAGGGTACAAGTAGCTGCTGGTAAGTGGCATGTCCACAGAGCCAGAGAACACATCTCCTCCAGAGTCATTGCATCAACAGTCCATTCATCCATTCAATCAGCTTGGCCGCTGTAGGATTGTATGGCAGGTGGAAACATCAGTGGATATCCAGGGCCTCCTTCCATTCTTGCACTTTGTGTATGGTAAAGTGCAAGCCCTGATTACTGTCAAAATCTGTGGGGATGCCATAGGTCACATACAGCCGCACTAGTCCTACTGTGGTACTTTGCTGTGTGGCATACTTGCTGGGATATGCCTGCAGTAGCCCTGTGCAGGTGTCCACACAAGTCAAGGCATACCAATCAGGTACAGGCAAAGGTTCCATGTAGTCTCCCCGCCACTGTTGCACTGGACTCTGGCCCCAAGCGATCTGTGCCTATCATGTGGCAAGGGCCTGGAGGCATTCCTGTGCACAAGCAGGACATTGCTGTCAGACACGTACTATGTTTTTATTTAGTAGTAGCAGGCCCCAGTTCTTCACTATGGCTCAAAGGGTACATTGTCCCCGGTGTTATCTTATGTAGCCAACGGGCCACATCTGTGGGGACATATGCAGCTAGCTCGTCTGCCTGTTGATTTCCAGGTGGTATAGATGCAGTGTGGGCATCCTCATGGTAGATCGTTATATGCATGCCCCGAATATGATGGGGAATGTCATTCCATGTGTCAGCACCTCAAAGGGGGTGCCCTGCTACCATTCAGTTCTACAATCCTGAGCTTCCTATTGCAGTGGCCACATGGTGAGTCCCTTAAAGAAGGCCTATACCTTATCCATAATGGCAGACAGAACAACATTAGTCTCACTGACCAAGTGAGACAGCAAGGTGGGGACTGCAGTTTGTAAGCTGGAAAAAGACTCAGAAGTTAGCACGATATCATCAGTGTAATGGAAACACAAACCCAGGCAGGTTGGTTCATCCACTGAGATCTGTGGCCGCTAGGCTAAGACAGATAGTGGGGACTATGTAAATATTCCTGGGGCAAGATGATAAAGATTCACTGTTCTCCTTCCCAGGTGAATGCAAATTGGTTTTCACTCTCTGGGACAAGGGGGATGCTGAAGAAGGCATTGGCTAAATCTACAACAAAATGGTATGTGCCAAATGCCTCTCTTATCATCAGAAGGGAGGCAATACTGAAAACAGCTGCACACACTGGAGAGACCACCTTATTTAATTCCCTGTAATCTACTATTGTTCTTCACGTCCCATCAGGCTTCCACAGGGGCCATACAGGGCTGTTTTGTGTGGGGTATGTGCTGGCCCTATAATGCCTAAATTCTTAACAATCCTTGTAATTCCATCATGCCCCCTCATGTACCTGGCAGTGAGTATTGGTATTGTTTCAGTGCCACTCTTCACCATGGAACTAGCAGCTGTACCACAGTGTCTGTTTCACATTTCCCTGATCCCAAGCTTCACTATCCTAACTCTCAGTCGAATTCCCAGGCCCATTGTTTAGAGGGTCAGGCTTGATAAGTTATCGATTCCAAGAGGTATTCCAAGATGGGAGCCATGTATACTAAATAGAGTTTTGGTAGCAGTCTTCCCACTTATAATGCTAGTTGAACTTGTTGATCATGGCTACCCTCCCTAACCATCTATTGCTGTTATAGGCCCTTGGAACTGATGATGAATGTCACCATGTGTGAGAGTGCATTCGGCTCTTGTATTAGTCTGTTTTCACATTGCTTGCTATAAAGATACTAACTGAGACTGGGTAATTTATAAAGGAAACAGGTTTAATTGACTCACAGTTCCACATGGCTGGGGAGGCCTCCGGAAACTTACAATCATAGTGGAAGACAAAGAAGAAGCAAGTACTTTCTTCACAAGGCAGCAGGAGAGAGGAGAGCGTGTCAAGGAGGCATTGCCAAACACTCACTATCAAGAGAACAGCATGGGGGAAACCACCCCTGTGATCCAATCACCTCCTACCAGGTCCCTCCCTTGACATGTGGGGATTATGGGGGTTACAGTTTGAGATGAGATTTGGGTGGGGACACAGAGCCAAACCATATCAGCTTCAGTATCCAGTAGGGCATGCACAATCTGCCTATTCTTAGGTGACCACTATGTAGCTAGTTCCACCTGTGGCCTCTGGTCCCTGGACACCCTGGCCACCACTGCTCTTGTCAAGATTCTGGAGCCTTGACCTTCATCCTAGTCTAATGAGGTTGGTGCCTGCTATTCCTCTGCAGAAGGGGTAGTGGGCTGAACTTGAGGCTCCTTAGTGATCCACTGTTCTGGCTTGAGCTTCTGCCCCAGTCTGACCAGAACAGCTTTAGGCTGTTTATCTATTTTCTCAGCAGGTGTCCCTGCCACTACCAGGTCATACCACATTTGTTGCCAGACCACCCTGGTGGGTCCCTTAGCTGTCTCCTTTCCTTTGGCTCCTTCGTCTTTCTTCCTGGCAGCATGTACTGTGTGCCTATGTATAATTTCTCCATTTCCCCTAAGTTGGGGGCTGCTTGGGCTGCCCAAGACAGTGGCTGTCCTACCAGGGGACTTAGGATAGACACTGATGAACTATACCATTGGTTGGGTGCCAACTAAGTGTCTTTCATGCAGGCATTGAAAAGCTCAGTGGACCTTGGTAATGCCCAGCATAGACAGCATGCTTCATCTCTAATTCTTGGAGGATGCCCTGCAATTCCTCCATAGTCTGTAATTGCACAGGAGACATGAGGACGTTGCCCTCATTTGGCCAGGCTTCCTTGCAGCCCACAGCCACTCAGCTAAGAAGGAGATGGCCAGTCCTCATTATTGGCATCATAGAGGTGCTTCCTCAGGGCCAGGTGGTTTGTGATGGATGCCATTTTAACTCATCTTGAGTCTGGAGAGTACAATACTCTCTTCCGCCATGTCCCATAGATGGAGAAGCCACCACCGTAGACTCTCTTGCCTTCTGCCTGAACCTATTTCCCAGCTCCACTAATTCCACAGCCATGCAGTACTGCATTGTAGTGTGCTGCCATCTTGCAGATGGGGAACAAGTCTTATGGAGTTACCCCCTGTGAGTGCAGTTGATCAGCTTTTATCTTGATGGTGACTATTGGACGTGCAGAGAGGACAGGAACCTTTATCGGCTCATCTCCTCCCTTACTCTTCTCCCCACTGATAGCACTCGATGGGGATCCCAGGGGTCTTGTGGTCCCAGGATGATTTAGTCATAATAGCCCTAACTCATTGGTGTGGGGGTCAGCAACCCTTCAAATAGGCTACCCAACAAGCCAGGGTCTCCATTTTCTCATCCTGTGTCCATAGGCGAGACAGCAAGGTCTCTGATGTTTCCGCCTGAGCTAATCTGGCATCTCTTTTTAGTCATAGCTCATCTCGTAATTGACAAACCCCCACCTATGCTGCAAGCTCAGCCTCAGTGGCTGCTCAGAGTATAGTCAAAAACAGCCAGTGAACTGCAGTTGCCAGTGCTCAGGCATCTGACCCTTGCTCAGTCAGTTTCAACCCCTGTAACAGCTCTTTCTGAACCTTCAGTGTTTTCAGGGCATCCCTGTACTCATGTGGTGGGAACCATCCATCACGGACAGTGGTTGTTGTCCTTGATGGGTGGAAAGGGGACAGAGATAGGGCCCTACGTAGACATGGATGACCAACCCAGGATTTCTCCCATGGATTTCCCCTTCCCCAATCCCATCATCTTGATGCTCATGGGATTTTCTTTGACGTCCTAGTTGTCGTGCCAATTGTTATGCCAAACCCCTATTGACTTCAAATAGGGATGGCACCATGGTCAAGAGGACCCAGTGTTTATTGAGGGGACTTACATACAGGGCACTCCAGTGGCAGTGAGGTGGGTAGGAGAACTGCTACCGCTTGTTTACAACAACAACAACAACAACAACAACAAAAATGCAGTTTATATGGCATTTTCACTTAGCATCCTCTCCCTAGCAAAACATTTACCTGGCAACCTTCATTTAACCCAAAAAGGGGCCTTGATCCTTTGTACAGACTGAATTCAATGGGATCAACTGAGGTATGGTGTTCCCCATAAATAAGAAATGAATCTCTGGGTTGGCCACTTCCAGACTTTTTTGCTTGGAATTACAAATACACATTCTTTTTATATCATAGGGCCATTCTTAGGGTTAACTTATTGCTTTCAGGAGCATCTGCTATACAATGAAAGAATGCTGGAGGTAGGGACTAAAAGGAGGATTAAGAATCAATAGATAAGGAGAAAGGGGACAGAGAGGGGGAAGAACATGATCTATTTCAGGGGTCACCAAACTATGTCCTATGTGCGAAACTCAACCCACTGCTTATGTATGTACATCAGGTTTATTGGAACAGACTTGCCTATTGGTTTAGTATTCATCATTCATCCTCTGTGGCTGCTTTTGCACTAGAATGGCAGAATTGAGTAGTTGCAACAATAGGTTGGCAAAGCTTAAGATATTTGCTCTCTAGTCTGTTATAGACAAAGTATGCTAACCCTTGGTCTGTTTCATCTTCTTCATTTCTCTTACTGAGGTCAAAGAACATGCATAGTGTCTAAGAAAAAGAATAGGAAGATGAGGTAAAAGAGAAAAGAACAAAAGTTTCTAGGGGTCACCACAGCCCCAGGTGATCTTGAGAACAGATAGGTGAGGTGAAGTTGAGTCTCTGAAATTCCTCAAATTTTTCTTCAATAAAGGACCTGGGAGTAACAAATGGGCTGCCCATGTGGATGTTGAAATCACGTAGGATACTGATGGTTTTGTGGATGCTGAGAAAGATGGTAAACCCAATACCAAAGTCTTGGAAACAAATGTTTGGTAAGTCTTTGGAAACCAGAAACAAGGAAGGATGGAAGAAGATATGACCTTTAATGTAAACTGTGTTTACAGTTTGAATTTGCTCATTCTTTAGTTCATTCCATTTAACAAAAGCAGATTGAGCACCTACTATATGCCAGACACTGTTATAAGTATTGGAAAGTAGTGAACAAAAGCTCCTGGACCTGAGATTTTAATGAGGAGACAGACAATATACAAGGTAAATAAATGACATGTATACTATGTTAAAGAGCGATGAGTACTAAGGAAAGAAAATAAAGTAGGGAAGAGGGTTTTGAAGTGTGTGTATGTTGAAAGAGTGGGGTTGATAGTTTAGATACGCTGGGAAGGCAAGCCTGTTTCCTTTAGAGACGAAGCTAGTGATGCAGTTTCTGGGGAAGTGCATTCTAAGATGAGAAAAGAGTAAGTGCTGAGGTCTTGAGGCAGGTGCATATGAGATAGGTTAGAGGAGGAGCAAAGAGGCTAGTGGTGCTGCTTCAGAGAGAACTAGAGAGCGAGTAGATGAAATCAGAGTGCAGGTAGCAAGCCAGATGGCTATAGCATTGTTAGAACTTTGGCCTTTGCCCTGGCTAAAAAGAAGAGCCGAGGTTATAATATGGCTTTCTTTTTAACAGAATCTTCCTGGCTACTGTGTTGAAAAGAGGCTGAAGGTGAACAGTTAGGCTATTGCAATCATTCATACAGAAGGTTTTGTTATCAGAACCAAGATGGTGGCAGTGAGAGTGACAGTGAATGACTTAATTGTGGATTCCTTTTGAAGATGTTTGTTTATGGTACAGACATGGGATGTGAGAGAAAGAGCAGAATCACAGATAACACCAAGAGTCTCCATCCCTCAAAACATAAAAGCAATAAAAATTCTATTTACCAAGCAATTACTTATTTTTGCGCCATTGGCCTAATTTCAGACTCATACTTAACCCATCTTAACTATATTTAATGGAAATTGTCCCATAAATAACTGTTTTTGAATACTTTTGTTTTTGTTTATGTGGTGTCACTGTAACCTAAGGAGACTAGTCTGTGTTTGTGTATCTTACAGGAACCAGTCTCATTATTTGATAAGCATATCACATACAATACCCAAATCTAGTTTTGATATTTGTCATAAAATGTCTTGGACCAAGGCTCTAGTAATAACAATTTTCCTGAGTTTTGTAACCGCACTTGTTTAGCACCTGGATCGCTCTTCAATAAATGAGTCCAGATGACTCTAAATGAATTTATTGATAAAGCAAGCCTGCCTTTTACCCACAAATTTTCTAGTGTCTTTATTAATAATATTAATAGCTATAAATTGAAATAAAGTACTTAAAATAATCTGATTGTTTTCTATTTTGATGGAATTATTTTAAACAGTCACAGAATTTCAAGTCTTAAAATACAGAGTAATATTGATAGATTTGTACTAGCGTGTATTTTAAAATAATTTGGGTATGATTTATTTGGAAATACATTATGAAAATCATCTTAATTCAAGGAATGTCACTTTTAAAAAATGAAAATGTGAAAAGTCTCTTGAAGCAGCAATCTGGTCTCTTTGGGCACTGCTAGATACAACGGGTATTTGTCTGCTTTCACTCACATTTCTTAGCTAAGAATTTATCTCTGGGAGGCTGAGGATGGAACAAACAGTTTATACTTGGATGAGTGCCCATTCCTTTCCATGGGATACCTTTATATGTGGAAGAGCTAGAGATGTACCTTCTAGGTGTGACAGAATGACTTCCAGTGGATTTTCAGATTTTGGCTTTAAAAACATTGTTGAGATGCCAGTTACTGAATTGAAATGTCCAAGGTACCCAGGAAAGGCACCTGAGATGGTAGAAATCTCAGGCATTACTAACAAATGCCAGGCATTTCTGAGAAACAATATGCATGCTGTTCACTTCTTTAGAATCTTTAAAAAATGGTAAAATAAAAAATGAAAACAACTTACATGTGGAAAATAATACTAACATTTAAAACTAGTGATTAAGAGTGTGATCTGGCATTTCTAGTGATTTTGGATAATGTCTGGGTGAACTTGGGTAAGCTTCTTAATATCTTTTTTGCTTTCTTTACACTGTATATTAAATGTGAATAATGGTTTCTATTACACAGGATTGTTGTGAAGATGAACAGTTTAATGTAAGAAAACTAGTATTCTCAATAGTCATTAGTTATTATTATCTAAGAATACAACGGGACTCTGGAGTTTACGTATAAATTGCATCTTAAGAAGAATGTATAGAAAGAAAGATGAGAAGCATAGAAAGAAAATAGTTCCAGGGAATCCGTTCCTTGGCTATTCTTAGTGGATTGTTTTGTATTCATTACTGGGTGATATTCTTGCCAGAAGCCAGGTGGGGAGGATGTCTAACCTGCATGTGAGACTTTCAAAGCCTATGACCTATAAAATTTTCTATCAATATTAACAAAATATTAGAAAATTAATAGTGGTTTGTATTGTAATGATTTTTAGTTCTGAAAAATAAACCTGATATAAATGATACCAATGAGTGTTTTTTTTTTTGTTGTTGTTGTTGTTGTTTGAGATGGAGTCTCGCTCTGTTGCCCAGGCTGGAGTACAGTGGCGCCATCTCGGCTCACTGCAACTTCCGCCTTCCTGGTTCAACCGATTCTCTTGCCTCAGCCTCCCGAGTAGCTGGGACTACAAGCACATGCCACCACGTGCGGCTAATTTTATGTATTTTTAGTAGAGACAGAGTTTCACCGTAAACCAGGATGGTCTTGATCTCTTGACCTCATGATCCACCTGCCTCAGCCTCCCAAAGTGCTGGGATTACAGGCGTGAGCCACTGGGCCTGGCCAATACGAATGAGCTTTATTGTAAAAATGGCACTCATAATTTACTCCGAAAATTGGGACACATAGTCTCTGCTTTATCATTTCTACCATTCTTGAAATTGAATTTGTTCAGCATTCCACAAAGACGAATCATGTCTTTCTTTGCTATGGCACTGTACTCTCTACCATCATCTCTGAGCATCTCCAGGTTCTTTAGGTAAAGATATATAATCTGAAGATCAAAAGATGACATTAAAGAGAGCAACATTTACACAAGGCCAGGGAGTCCCTGGCACATGGCATATTGATGTGGCAGTTTGGATTTGAGAATAAGGATATAAAACCTAAGGTGAATGAATATGGTATATACTCAGGCATATTGGAAAAGTTAGGTGGAAAGGATTCCATACCATACAAACAATGGAATGTGGATCCAGTGGAATAAATGTGACCTGTGAGGACAGTCAGCAATTTGTTCGTAACGCAAGGGTACATTTTGAAGTCACGGGCTGCAGAACTTGAGGAGTGAGTACAAACAGAGAAGGATCATTTAAGACAGATAGATATATGCTTCCTTCCATTCAGGGAAAGTCATTTGGAAAAGGTGCTTTTTGGAGGCTTTTTTGATGAAAATGGTGACTTTCTTTTTTTGGCAAGACCTGTTTTGTTTGTGTGTGTGTATTTTTGTGTGTGTGTGTGTGTGTGTGTATGTTTTGAAAACCTGTTATTTAAATTTTCTCCTCAATGAAGACAGCAGGGAGTGGGGAATTATTATTTAATGGAGTGAGTTGCAGTTTGAGAAAATGCAAAAGTTCTGGAGGTGAATGGTAGTGATGATCATATAACAATATGACATTTATGAGCAACTCTTTCTTCCTCATTTATTTCTTAAGTTAGTTTTTACTGCCAGTTATTGAATTTCCCTGTTCATACACCATTTCTGGAATTCATCTACTCACAAATGTATGACATCAGCTGCCAACAGAGGATATGTGATATGCAGGTATAGATGAACTCATATAAATGTATAGCCACCTTTAGGGAAATTACACAAGAAAACTCCCTGCTCAAGTGGATCAGGGTTGTCATGTCAAGTGGGTCAGGGTGTCATGTACTGTTTATAACCACACCCCCTACATATATTCTGCATCTTTTGTTGAAAGCAGGAATTATTCAATCATATAAGAAATTATTCTTTAATATTTACATTCTTAATAATTGTGTAGTCAAAAGCCCAAAATATATAACTGCTCTGTAACATCCACAATTATGTCTACAAATGGCTTGTGTCACTAGTGCCAGCAATATTTCAACAAATGGCTATGTTAAATCATTGTTTCTAAAGTGCAAAACAGAAATACTAGAGCCCTTTGAGGATTTCTGCTTGAGAGTTATTCCAGCTTATGAGTGTACGTTTTGAAAAACATCTTATTTAAATTTTCTTCTCAATGAAGAGAGCAGGGAATGGGGAAATATTATTTAATGGAGTGAGTTTCAGTTTGAGAAAATGAAAAAGTTCTAGAGGTGAATGGTGGTGATGATTGTATAACAATATGAATATACTTAATGCCATTGCACTGTATGTTTAAAAATGGTTAAAATGGTAAATTTTAGGTATGTGTACTTTAACACAAAAAATTTTAATTGTCTCCTCCTAAAGAGCTTTCCAGCATATTTATAACATTATTTGATAATATCATTTTCCTTGAAATGACTTTAAATCCAATATGAATATGCAAGTAAAAAATGCATTAACAAAAAACATTTGTCAAACTTCAATAGTGAAATTATTTAAATAAACTGGTCTTGGTATTGAGAAGAAAAACACTAAAACATTAATTAGCAGGGATCAGAAGATGATCTTTCGATTTTACTCTTATCTTTGTGACCTTGTAGTTTAATGTAATGGTTGCTAGCTTGACTGCAAAGTTCAGAGATGACTTTTTATTGACTTTAGTCAAAAAAGGAGATTATTCAATAAAAACCATAAACATTAAACTTCTGATATCTGGAAGTTGTATTAGATTGAATTTCAGGTATTATGTGCAGAACAAAATGCTTTTATTATGATCACTCCTCTTTTCAACTCTATATATTTCCAGTTTAATGGCATAATAATAGTATGACTGGGATTTAGCAGCCAGAGTTATAAATATGTAACACTCATTTCTAGGTAATATATTACACAGTTCTTTTATGAAGAAGTAGTTGCCCTTGATTTAAAAATGGATATTTGATTTGAATAAATGATGCTGGAATTTATGTGATACTCTAAGTTATTCTGCCCGTTCAGATGCTGAAATGCTTTTTTGAGATGTCAGAGTTGGATAAATAATAATTGCCTTCTAGACTCTTCAGTATATATTATGGTTATTTTAAAACCCAATTTAAAACCTTTGTGATAGAAATAATTTTTACCATACCTATTGCTTTAACCATGTTTTATTGAAAGATAGCTGTGTATTCTACTACCAAACTATGTTTCCTTCTGAAAAGACTCATTAAAAACTATCTTTTGTATATGTAAATAGTTATCTGGTTAGCATATTCTTTTTAATGTTTCCATTCCTTACAGAATTCACTTATACAATTTTCACATTTACAGATTTCGTTTCCATTTACCAAAAACAGAAAAGAGCACGTCCATTCTTTTGATTAGAAACATCTTAAAACAAGCAGGGATGAGATAGCACAGGTAGGGATCTTCCCTTCTAATCTCCAGTTGGACTGTGGAGAAAGCCAAAAGGCTGAGCTTACTGTATTAGTCCATTCTCACATTGCTATAAGAACTACCCGAGACTGTGTAATTTATAAAGGAAAAAGGTTTAACTGACTCACAGTTCAGCATGGCTGGGTAGGCCTCAGGAAACTCACAATCACAGTGGAAGGTGAAGGGGAAACAAGGCACCTTCTTCCCAAGGCAGCAGGAAGGAGAAGTGCATGAGAGCACAGGAAAAACTACCATTTATAAAACCATCGGATCTCATGAGAATTCACTCACTATCATGAGAACAGCAGTGGGGAGACAGCCCACATAATCCAGTCACTTCCCATCAGGTTCCTCCCTTAACACCTGGGGAATACAATTCAAGATGAGGTTTGGGTGGGAACACAAAACTAAACCATATCACTTATAGTCATAGTGAGATGGCTATAGGTAGTAGACCGAGTATGAACTTTACTCCACAAAATCAGTTGTCCAAAACAAAAAAGGCACATATGTTTATTTTCATAAGCAAAGTCAAATCAGACTTCGAGGGGGTAGGGACACCGAATCCTAATTAACTGGAGGCTCCCACACCCTGAAGATCTCTGGAAAATACCAAATTCTTACACTGAGAGAAACTGGGGAATGGGAATGTTGTTTTGGTCTTTGATTATCACTGGTCCTTGCTGTGAGTTTCTGTCTGTGCCTATGCCAAGCTTCGGCATTGTTGTTTGACTATTGTTGTCCTTTTCCTTTATGGGGCCAAATTAAGAATGGTAAATGGTCCCAGCATTGAGAATATTATAATTAACGTAAGAGTCATACTAAGCTTTCCAAACCTAGTATATCAATGTTGAGTTCTGTTGGATTTCAGGTAGTGATGCATAATACATATGTTGATATGAAAGTAGCTTCTTTCTATAGTTTTTTAAATGCAAAGTTCTTGAAAAGTTTATTAAAACCAAACCTGGATTTGTGTGTACTCTAAGCACATGCTTAAGCTACCTGTTAGGTGGGCCAGTGCTGCTCATAGGTGTATTAAAAGTAGCCTAGGGGCTACTGTGCATGGGAGTATCACTAAGTGACTACAAATGATTTCTTCTCATTTGAAGACATTTTTCTAGCTACTTCATTAGGATATATTGTTTTACTTGGGCTTTCAAAACAGGATAGCTATTAGAACTGGTCAGGCTTTCTCACTACCTGCCCTTCTCCAGAAGAGTGGAAAGTAGTTGGTCAGACACTTGGGTGAGGCTAGAGGAGTCAAAATGCATCCAAATTTGCCTAGGATGCAAAAAAAAAAAAAGTTCCAGTTTGTACCTCGTGCCCCAGTATAATTTCTTTTCTTTTTAAACATATTTAGTGAAATATAATTTATATGACATACAATTTAGTAGTTTTTAATATATTCACAGATACATGCGATCATCACCACAGTAAGTTTTAGAATATTTTCATAACCTTGAAAAGAAAGCCTGTACCCTTTACCTACCACCTGCTTATTCCCCTGTCTACACTCCCCACAACACCTTCAATGCTAAGGAAACACTGATCTACTTTCTGTATCTATAGATTTTCCTATCCTGGACTTTCATATAAATGGATTAATACAGTGTCTTATCTTTCATGACTGACTTCTTTCACTTAGCATAAGGTTTTTTGTTTTTTGGTTTTTTTGGGTTTTCTTTTTTTTTTTTTTTTGAGATGGAGTCTCGCTTTGTTGCCCAGGCTGGAGTGCAGTGGCGTGATCTCGGCTCACTGCAAGCTCTGCCTCCCGGGTTCATGCCATTCTCCTGCCTCAGCCTCCCAAGTAGCTGGGACTACAGGTGTACACCACCACGCCTGGCTAATTTTTTGTATTTTTAGTAGAGATGGGGTTTCACCGTGTTAGCCAGGATAGTCTCGATCTCCTGACCTTGTGATCCACCTGCCTCGGCCTCCCAAAGCATAAGGTTTTTAAGACCTAGCCATGTTGTGGCATGCATCCACACACCATTCCTTTTTATGGCTGAATAATATTCCATTGTATACATATACCACATTTTGTTTATTCACTTGTCTGTTGATTGACATTTGGGTTGTTTCTACATTTTGGCTGTTATGAACAATGCTGCTGTAAACAATTGTGTACAAGCTTTTGTGTGTATCTATGGCTGCATCATTTTGCATTCACAGTAGTACTGCATGAGGATTCCAATTCTGTATGTTCTCATGAATACTTATTATTTGATTTATTAATTCTGGGCATCTGGGTATAAAGTGCTATCTCATTGTGGTTTTCATTTGCATTTCCCTAATGACTGATCATGTCAAACATTTTTTAAATGTGCTTATTGGCCTTTTATATATCTTCCTTGGGGAAATATCTGTTTAAATCTCTCTCCCATTTTCTAATTGTACTTTTTGGTTTTTTTATTCTTGGGTTATAATAAATATATAATATCTTTATATATTCTAGATACAAGTTTCTTTCAGTTATATAATTTAAAAAATATTCTTTCCCATTCTGTGAGTTGTCTTTTCACTTTCTTGTTGGTGTCATTTGAGGCACAACAATGTTTAGTTTTGATGAAGTTCAGTTTATCTATTTTTTCTTTTGTTGCTCATATTTTTGGTATCATATCTAAAAATCCTTTACCAAATTCAAAAATTCATGAAAATGCACCCCTGTATTTTCTTATAATAGTCTTCTAGTTTTAGTTCTTACATTTAGGTTTTTGATCCATTTTGAAATTTTTAAATATGATTTAAGTGACTGTAATTATTAATAGCATTTCTTTCTACTCCCTAAAATGTCCCTGGTTGTGTGATAAATTATCTGATCACCCTAATTAGCAGTGCAGTCAATGAAGTACAGTAAAACTCCCTGATCTATGACAGTATCATAACTCTAGTGGTAATCTCAAGAGCATCATATTCTAACACAGTTTACCAACTCAAATTAACCACATATAAAAGCAAGAGTCATATGACACTAAGGAAATATAGAGAAAACCATTTTTATAAGATAGAATGCATCACAGGGTAAAAGAGAAACCAAAGCTCACAGATGTCTGTCTTCTTCTTCTTTTTTTTTTTTAGATGGAGTCGTACTCTGTCACCCAGGCTGGAGTGCAGTGGCACGATCTCGGCTCACTGCAACCTCCACCTCCCAGGTTCAAGAGATTCTCCTGCCTCAGCCTCTCGAGTAGCTGGGGACTACAGGCCCACACCATCACACTGGCTAATTTTTGTATTTTTTAGTAGAGATGGGGTTTTGCCATGTTGGCCAAGCTGGTCTTAAACTCCTGACCTCAAATGATCTGCCCACCTTGACCTCCCAAAGTGCTGGGATTATAGGCACGAGCCACGTTGCCCAGCCCAGATGTCTTCTTTCAAAAGCCTACAACTATACTTTAAAGCCTCAAAGTTCAATCCCTTTTTAATTCCTAGAATATTGTATTCAATTTTTGCTGTTGAAACACTGTGGCTGTTTGTCAACATGCTCAGTAGGGTGTCTATTAACTTTAAAATGTCAGTTTATTGGCAATTTTGTATTTTCTCTTAAATAATTTAAATATATTTTACAAGTGAATTTCATAATTTGCTGAAATTAGTGACTAATAGTTACACAGCTAGCTAACTTTAGTAATATAAATCCACAGTCAAAAAAAAAAAAAAAAGTGTTAATGCAGCTAAGCTGAGGGCTATTCCAAATTCTAGATATATCATCTCTCTACCAGTTCTAAGAATATCAGCTTCATTGTCCTAACTGTATAACTCTATTGAGTGAATTACAGTATTGAAGTTTAGACCTGATAAATAATCTACATGGCTGTGAACTGGTTATCAGGTCAACTTATTTATGAGTTAACAATGGCATGTGGTAAACTCTTGTTTAGAATTTAATGACAATAATAAATTCAAATATTTAAGAAATGATTCCCCATTTCTAACATGTAGTTTAAAACAGATAAAGTTCTATATTTGAAGATAAATGAGTCTATTAATCATTGTATTAGTATTTTCAGGCTTCATATACAATTGGGTCACATACTTTTGATGACATTGCTCTGATTGTAAGAAAAAAATGTGTTTTTATTTTTGACTCTGCAAACTTGAGTTATTTAAGGATTTAGTCTAGAGCAGAATTCTTTTTCTGTCTTTTGATATAACATCCAAAGATTACTATTACAATCAGACAAACACCTGATTATTTCACATTTGCTTGACTTTGTCCCCTGGGGCTGAAGGGGATGGAGGGACCAAATGTCTAATTTAGCAAGACAGGCAGTTATTGCTTTCTTGGTTCTGTCAACCTGTTTGTACCTGTGATTATTTCATAAAAAGTATTTTGAATGATGTTACATAGTTATCAGTTTCAGGAACAGCTCTGTGGAGCAGAACACAAATGTAAAAAACACATAGCCAATGAAATTCTGGATTGTTATTAGTTAACGAGCTCTAAGAACTTTAAAATTGTGTTTTTAAGTTATTCTTTAAACATTTCTGTGTCAGAAATAATTTATTGCATTATTCTCTCCATTTTTACATTGGGTCTATTTATTTGGCCCTGTCAGACAGCCAGTAGGAATAGAAGATCATAATTCATATCTCCCTATTTATATATTTAGAGAATAGTGTTACAGATATTGAGACATGGTGGCCACGTTTCTGCCCCCTTCTCCTGCAGTCATTCAGCATCCCACCTGATTAACTAAAAGAGTTTGACTCACAAAAGGAACATGTGTGGGTCAGATGAGAATTGCTAACATAAGTGAGCCTCTCTTCTTTAAATGGGTGTGCGTTATCCTGAGAGCTGGTAGAAACAAGGTTAGGAGCCATTGCTCCTGGGAGAGTCTGATAAGTATGGACCAAATTATACGCTTCTGATCTCTTGGAAAAATATGAAAAAATTGTGCCGACTAGAAGTGTTCTAAATCAGTGCTTCTCAAACTTAAAAAGGCAAGCTCTGATTTAGTAGTTCTTGAGTGAAGTCCAGGACTATATTTTCTAACAAACTTCCATGAGATGGACACCGCTGGTGCAGGGACCACACGGAGTAGCCAGGGTCTATGAGGTCCAGGTTTGCAGTGGTCCCCTTAGGGTACTGCAGTTGAAAGGTGAAATGACAGGGTCTGTCCCAGGAGGAGACAAGTACTTGCTCCTATGAACAGAAGGAGAAAGGAGGAAGCTCCAGCAAGCACTGAGGGAGAGGCACTAACCACGGAAGAGTGGTAAGAGTCAGGATCCCTGCAAAATCTTCACCAATGACAACAGACTTCTTTTAATTGAGAGAAGGTCTCTCAGAAAGTTGCTAATATTTGGAGAGGTGAATGAGAAACATTATTTACACAGTGGAATGAAAAATAACTGTAGCAACCAGCTTCTGAGTGAAATAGAGGAAATTGGCATATCAAAGTGTAGTAATACATGTGAAAGCACTTTGTGAAATGTAAAGTGCTACTCAAATATAGGGCATTTATCATTAATCTAATAGCCTTGGGCAAATCAACTGACATGGGGTTGGGGAGGTCACATCAAGATTATCTGTAAGGGATACTGAGGAAAGAGGGGATTGGAGCAGTAATGAACAGCTAGTTTTAAAGTCCATGTAGAGAATGGAGGAGAGGGAAGGACACATGCGGTGACAAGATCTTTTGCTTGGGGAAGAACTGGAACCAGGGAGCTATAAGGGACCTTAAATGTCTCTTGAGGCAGATCCCACACTTTATATGTGAGCAAACTGAGGTCCAGGAAAGCTAAATTATATGCACAAAGTGACTCAGCAAGTGGGGAGCAGACAGTGACCCACCCTTCAGCACTTGGATATAGAGAGCAGAATGATGGGTCACCAGAGGCCAGGGGTAGGGGGGTAAGAAGGGGATGTGATGAGTGGGTACACAAATACAGTTAGATAGAAGGAATAAGATCTAGTGTTTAGTAATACAATAAGGTGACTATGGTTAATAATAATTTATTGCGTATTTCAGAATAACTAAAAGAGTGGAATTGGATGGTCCTACCACAAAGAAATAATGAATGCTTGAGATGATGGATACGCGAGTTAGCCTGATTTGATCATTACACATTGTATGCTTGTACTGAAATATCACATATACACCATAAATATGTACAACTATTATGTATTCATAATTTTAAATATATATATTTTTAAAAATTCAAAACAAATTTTAAAAACAAGATACCCAGTTAAATTTGAATTTCAGATAAACAAAAATAATTTTGAGTTTAAATGTGTCCAATGAACAACTCTCATAAGACCCAATATATGTGATATACTAAAAAATTATTTGTTTTTGCTCTGAAATTCACATTTAGTTGAACATCCTATATTTTATCTGGCATTACTAGACTCACTGAAACTTCTGCACTTTTTAGTAAGTAGAGATATGAGATGAGGAAAATAAATTTCTTGAGCCTCTATTCACCTTGTATTTAGGATGCAAACTTCATCAGGCTGTGAGTTTCTGTGTGTTTTTGTTCCTCAGAGTTTCCCCAGGATCTAGATCACTCATAGCATTTGGTAAATATTTGTTGAATGAGAGAGTGAAATGGTAATGGTAAAAATATTGTGGCATGCAGGATTCTTAACATAACAAAGAACGGAATTGACATTTATGTATTTGTTCATAAAGAATATTATTTGTGGCTCATCTTTCATTTTTTTTAGCAGAGCAGATCTTGGGCGAACTTCTCAAGAATGTTCACTGTAACATAAATGATACAAAGGATAGATTTTGAAAATGAATTTTTGAGTGATATTAGAGTTTGAATGTTCTTGATGATTAGTTTATTAGAATTACAAGATTAATTCTTAGGACTTTAATTGATTAATAACCTAAGGATTTAAGATGTGGCATGTAGCACAAATTGATGTGATTTAGAATATATTTCTAAAAAGAAAAAACAGTTCAGAGCTCATTTTTCACCAAAGGGAAACATGACAGAGGTGCTGATTGCCAGAGCCTTGCTGCTGCCTCCCTGCCAGCAAGGTAGGTGCAGATGGAGTTGATCAGAGTCATCTTCACCTTCCTCTAGATCTAAATCAGTGCTCAGGAAACTGATCAAGTTCACTCAGATTCAAGCACCTTTGATAATACCACAATCTTGTAAGAATTCTTAAACTGAGACTTGTGGCAGAAAAGGATTTGGTAAAGTGCAAGAATAACCATTACAACTGTCATTTGTTAAGGATTTACTGTGAGCAAGCATGATTGCATTTAATTTTGGAAGAATCCTGTGAAGAAGGTGTGACCCCATCTTTCAGAAGAGAAAATCGAGGCATAGAAAAATGAAGTGACTTGACATAGTAAGTGGTGGAAATGGACTTTGAACCTAAGTTTCTTTCTATGCTACAACACTGCATATCAACTCATTCTTAGAATAATACAGTCCTGCAAAATATTGCCTTATATTTAAAAAAATCAGCAATTGAACATAATTACAATTGACCTTTGAACAGCTTGATTTTGAACTGCATGGTCCACTTATACATGGCTTTTCCCAACCAAATGCAGATCAAAATACAGTATTAATGGGATACGAAACCTGCATGTGAGGAGGACCAACTTTCCTTATATACAGGTTCTGCAGGGCCAACTGTGAGACTTGAGTATGCACAGATGTGAATAGTCCTGGAATCAATCCCCTCCTTATACTGAGAGACTATTGTACAAGCAGATCACATCTCCATGAAGCTAGCTCGGAGTTCACCTGAAGATAATAAGCATCCTCTAACCCAAGGTCATCAAGAGTATCTCAGTTCTCTTTTTTTTTTCCCCCTCTGTCATCTCTAGGAAAGCGACACACTCCCTTTACATTTTCTCATTGTGCCATTATCATCTTACCTGGGTCTATCAGTTGGTGCCTGGGCAGGCAACAGATGGTATATTCAAGTAGAGTAATTGAAGAGAGTTTAATGAAGGTAATATTTTCTAAGGTGTGGGCAGGGTTAAGAGAACCAATGGAAGAGTGAAGAACCAGAGACTAGCAATGCTGGAATCAATTATCGTTCCTAGACGCTGAAGTTACTAGAAGACAAAGAGAGCTTTAGCTATAGGAGAGAGACAACCAACAGATAAGGAGCTGCTGTCTTCCAGGAAAGGATACAGCCAATTTGTTGACATCAGGGAAGTGTAGCACCAAAGTCTGGGATAAAAACAAATACACACACACACACACACACACACACACACCCCTACCTGCCCTCACGCTCTTCTTCATGTAGTCTTGTCTTTTGCTAGTGGCTAGCATTAATGGAACTCAACCAGAAACCAGAGCAGAAAGGAGGCACTGATGTAGTCCACAAAGGTCAGTCTCCTGGGCACAGTGCAGGGTGAAGAATGGTGAATATTAGATTTAGAAGGGCAAATGCAAAATATCCATTGCATAGAGTTTCACTGCCATGGTCATGTAGACCAATAAGCTTACCTTCCTTTCTCCTGCGCTCTTGTTTTCCATGTTCCCTTCCTTTTCTCTCCCAGGTTTTCTGTCCTGCAGTTGTCCCTCCATGCACTGCTCTGCACTAGGGCCATTAGTTCTCTGTCCTTCACTTAAGTGACGTTAGCCCAATACTGGGCTGTGTCTGCAAAGCTTCATGTTCTCTCCAACTCTGCTCTTAAGTCCATACAGAGATGCATATGCTGTGGCAGTTCTCACTAGGAGGAGCCCCTCCCTCATCACCTAATTCCTTGGTTCTTGGCTTTTACCTATAAAGCCTTTTTTCCTTGTCATAACCATTGGCAGACTGTTTATCTGCCTCAGCATGCCCCAGAGTGTTAGAGCCCTAAAGGTGTTTCCCTCCAATAGCCACACTCCTGGGAAATTAAGTAGACTCTGTCTCCATGGCAGTCCTGATTTCCTACAACATTTCATTTTTAAATTATATTTATTTTATTATGCACTGAAGTAGAATTATTGACATGTCATGCTCTAAATATGCATCTCACTGAGATTAGAGGCAATGTCATACACATCACCAAAAGCCCAGGAAGAGTTCTCTTCACATACAAATATTCAACATAATTCTTTAGGTTAATTATTACAATAAATGCAATAATTCAGAATGATAAAATAATGTATTTTTAAAACCTTGTCTTTTTAAATAATTGACGATAAAATTGTATGTATTTATCATGGTTACCAGGGTCTAGGGCAATTGGTAGTGGTTGGGAAGATGTTGGTCAAAGGATACAAAATTTCAGTTACAGAGGAGTAAATTCAAGAGATCTATTGTACAACATGGTAACTATAATTACTAACAATGTGTTGTATTCCCCCAAAATGCTAGAGAGTCAATATTAAGTGTCCTATGACATTTCTCTCCCAGGAACAGTGGAAGTTCTCTGCCTTTAACTTATTGTCCAGTAGCATCCAGGACACCTTTGGCACAGCCTCAGAGCATTGGCACTCAAAGAATATAGTTCAACAATGAAAGACTTGTCTCCTTTCTTTCCTTTCTCTTTCCTTTCTTTCCTTTCTCTCTCCTTCCTTCCCTTCCTTTTCTCTTTCCTTCTTTCCTTCTTTCCTTCTCTTTCTTTCTCTCTCTTTCTTTCTTTCTCTTTCTTTCTTTCTTTCTTTCTTTCTTTCTTTCTTTCTTTCTTTCTTTCTTTCTTTCTTTCTTTCTTTTGCAGGGGGACAGGGTGGGGTTGAGGGGTGGTCTCACTATGTTGCCCATGCTGGTCTTGAATTCCTGGGCTCCAGAGATCCTCTCGCCTCAGCCTTCCGAGTAGCTGGGATTTCAGATGGGTGCTACTGCACCTGGAAGCTCTTTTTAAAAATAAAGGTTTTTACTTACTTTCCTTGAATATTCTGAATAGGATCCATAACCCCCCACCCCAAACTTTGTACTTCCCTCAGATTCTATGTGCATTCCTTAACTCCTCAGTCATCTTTTCTTTAATCGTCCCCAAGCCCCTTCCCCACCTGTAACTCATATACCTCCTGTCTTTCTACTCTTCCCTCCTTCTTTCATTTCTAGACCACAGAAGTCCTGGAGACCTTGCCAGGCAACAAAACCCTCGTTGAGGGCAGAAAAGGGACAGAAACTGGCTGGCAGAGTAAGAGTCCCTGTTGGTAGCTAGAGGATTAGACCACCCTAATGTTCAAATCAAATCTGTGGGGTAGGTGGTACTATCTCCAGCTTATAAGTGAAGAAGTTGAAATACAGAGCCATGATTTGAACTAATTATGACTCTAATATGTACTATTTTCATGAATAATAACAATATAGTAGCTTCTAGTAATTGAACAAATACTTTCATTAGTCCTGTGCTATCATGCATGTTTCATTTTAAATTTTCACATAAACCCAATGAGGTAATAGTATTGTTACTACTACTTTATGCATGAAGATACTAAGGTATGGAAAAAATTTGGTAATTTGTTGGCCACACAGATAGTATGCTTCAGAGCCACAACTTGAACTAAGGCCTATCTTACTCCAGATCTGACTCCAAATCACTGCTCAGTGTTCCCATGATATCTGCTTTATGATATTATATACTAAGAACATAGGGATGATATAGCAGCTCCTTTTTCATCCCCTGGATAATTCTAGATAATTCACCGGGGTGGGGGGATATTTTTAAGAAGTGAGAAAGAATCAGTGTGGTAGGACCTATTGAGATATAGCTTGAAGTAATGCAGTCCAGTTAGTCATACAACAAAGTCCATGCTCATAATTTTGAAATAGATAAATTTGGGGTTTATAATATGAATGAAGAGAATCAGAAATAGCAGATGAGTCCGTGGACCTGGAACCAAAAGACAGATTACAAAATGTAGATTCCTCAAGTTGATGTTTATCAGTTAGCCCATTCTCAGATTTGGAAGAGATTGAAGATTCACAGTATTCCTTTAAAGATCATCTGATAATAGTCATCTTCCCCCAGGGGAGTTTCCCAGTCATGTGGATCATTTCCTCCATGATTGACTCCCATTTAGTACTGAACTGTACTCAAGCACCCATGGGTATTCTTGACAGCTCTTAGTCACACCAAATAATATCAGAGTAGAAGGTAAGGAAGTATACTGCATTCGGTTGAAAATATGGCTGTAATAATTTTATGGAAGATGAGTCCTGACACTCATTAGCCTACTAATTCTGAAGTGAATAACATATGAAGATATTTTGGAAAAAAAAAAAAAAACTAGCACAAATTTTGGCTAGACTAGTTAGTTACCGCAAGAGTATTGACATACACACAAAAGCTGTGAAATAATTCTCAGGAGCCCACAGATGAACTGTGCTGTAGAGTTCAGGTAATTTTCTAAGATACGTATTTCTAAACAAAATTTTGATTTTTTTTAGTTGAAAGATATTCAGTTTTTAGTAGATTAAGATAATTTTTAGTGTTAAAATATAAATACTATGTTTTTTAGCTGATTTCTCACAAGATTCATGGAGCGTTTGGGTTTTCTCTCCTGATTTAAGGAGCGGGGAGGTTGAAGGAACCATGTTTTTGGGATCATGGAAAGGTATACTAAATCATAGACTCAAAACATTGTCCTAACTGCCGACCAGTCGTTCACATTGTTTACCCTTCTGCCTGTCCTACCACCTAACTTTACAGGTGAAGGAAGTGAGACTCGGGAAACTAATATATAAAAGAGCACATGGTAGAACCCAGATCTCCTTCAGTCTTCCTTCCCCCAAGCCAATTTCTAATGTAAATCCTCCCCTTTCCAGGCTAATGTCTCTTTTTGGTGTCCATTTTATTAAATTTTTATAACATCATAAGCACTGTGCCAAGCACTTGGGATATAGAGACCATGGAGTGCTCCAGAACCTCACTGTGTGGGGCTCAGTGACACTGGGGCTGCTTATAATACAGAGGCCTAAGGAATCAGCACCTATGAAGAGATTGTCCCTCACTGCAGCTGTTAAGGGGGACACAGCAACATGAACAACTGATGGTTAGTGCTCAAATAAAGGGAAGGAAATGTGTTTATATAAATGGATTTGTAAACTCTTCCTATCATGTTAGCTGGAGGTTTTTTTATGACCCTTGATTCAAGTGGGCAAATGAAAGACAGCATGTGTCTGAAAGGAGCAGTGGTGCTGGAAGGGAAGAAGGGAGAGGAGGTGGCCTCTACCCCCTTCCCGATTAATAGAAGGCAACCAGGTCAGAACCTTCCATATCATCTTTACACTGAGTCATGTTGGCCTTTGATGCCAGCTAATGTGGAACATATATGTGATAGTGTGTGTAGTCCATCCTGGTTATCAGTTTTTTATTAGGAATGTACCAGACCTATTTTTGCTAAATATGGTTGGCTCTTCAAAATCATGTAATGTTTAGCATCAGAGAGTGATAAAGTTTTAGGTACATAGGTTAAGCCTAGCAAACGAGAAGAGGGAACTTACTTTTTTTTTTTTTTTTGCACTTTCTGTGTCAGGCCCTGTGCTGGGCACTTAAAATGTAGCATTTATCAATAGGCAGTAAAAAATTGTGCTGTCCATACAGTCAGGATGATAGCAGTTACTATACTCCATCTATAGTCCATGAATGGGCATTGAGTTCCACTTCTCCTTCCTAATGATTATATAACTATTGCACTTTTAATTAGGAGGGCAATGATGCTGATATCAAGAAATTCAATGCAATTAACTTTTTATTATTAGAGATAAAAATTAATCCTCAAATTCTTTGGCCTTTTAATTGTTAACTATGGAATCAGTCAAATGTGGAGGCTGAAGAAGCATCAAGGGATAATGTAATTGCAACTCTTCAAACAATTGTATCTGTCTGGAGAATGAAGATTGATGATCTGGAAAATAGATCTCATTGTTTCAGTAGTAGAATTATGGGTTTTGCCAGTGGCTATTAAGAGAGCTTCTCTAAGAAACTTTTTACCAAAAGAAAAAAAGTGATACTTGTTAAATGAATGAAATTTAATTCAGCCACTTTTCATTAAGCAAGGCCAGAAACTCTAATTCCCAAGTTCATAGTTGATGAAAGGCCCCAAAGCAGTAATTACCCATTTTTCAAGTTTCTTGATAGAAAACTCTTCAATTAGATATAGACAAGGGGAAAATTATAGTAGAAGGCAGAGTATTTTGTCCTTTCTAAAGAGCACTAGGAAAATACAGACAATCTAACAACGTTAAGACATAATTATTTTAAATAAGTTAAGCTCTTTGAATTATCTTAAAAGATGTTAAATTACTTTCAGTATTGCTGTTTCACTTGAAGTGCCTAAAATTTTAGCTCAGAAAATAAACTTGCATTCAGTGTTCATGTATGTTTCCTAAATCCTTGGTGAGGGTAGGTTGCCTTGGGCGTCTTTGGACATCTGTTGGGGAAATAGGTTATTGTGGATGAACTAGGTAGGGTTTGCTGTTCAAAGTCCCAGTGAATGTTGGAAATGTGATTCAGTATGTCACGATTTTAGGAATACTGATTAGTTGTCTCACTTGTTGGTTCTAATGTCATTTGACAAGCATCATTTGCACAACCATTGTTTTTTTCTTCCTTCCTCATTCATAAATAAGGTAGATGTGAGTGTAAATTATTGACTTGGTATAAGGCTATGGACAGTCATGGATTAATATGAGTAAGAGGAAATGCCCTCCTCTTTGTTAAACCACATAATGGTAGCACATGAATATTTTATTTTACCTTTTTGAAGTGAAACAAGTTTAAATGGTGAGTTTAGGTAACCTAAGGCTTGTTTTGTTTAGGAGATAGTGTTTCTTGTTATTTGCTACTAACCAGAGAATGAAGATGTAACTGTTTACCTCAATGGGATAAAATGAAAACTACTCCAACTTTGGTTCACCAACAAGCTAAACTCTGAGTACAAATATGTCCAGGAATTATTTTTAAAGTGAACACAAAGGCAATTCAGAACACACATTGAGAATGGTTAGAAATAGTCACTGATATTCTTTATGATTTTGATATGCTAAGGGAGGCTCCTGATAGCAGATTGTGAATGTAAATGGGAAGTTTCCAAAATCTCAGTCTTGAAAACTAAATTGTATGTGCTCATTATTATTAGACGGCTTCAAAGTCCATCTTTCAGAAATGACAAAAAACTACCTTAAATTTATAACATTTCTTATTTTAAAGTAAAAAAAAAGTTAATATGAAAATAGTGCTAAAATATGATGAAATTGGGGAACCAGGGAAAATTGAAAACAGAAAAAAACAAATTTAAGCCCTTAACATGGTTTGTTCAGGGCATTCAAGATAAAGTTGCCAATGTCATTGTTAGAAAAAAAAATGAACATAAATGTTTTCTAATAGTAACAAAAATGCAGGTTTGTTGTTATAAAACATTTCAAGTCCAGGCGCGGTGGCTCATGCCTGTAATCCCAGCACTTTGGGAGGCTGAGGCGGGTGGATCACCTGACGTCAGAAGTTCAAGACCAGCCTGGCCAACATGGTAAAACCGCGTCTCTACTAAAAATACAAAATTTAGCTGGGCACGGTGACAGGCACCTGTAATCCCAGCTACTTGGGAGACTGAGGTAGGAGAATCACTTGAAGGTGGGAGGCGGATGTTGCAGTGAGCTGAGACTGCGCCGTTGCACTCCAGCCTGGGCAATAAGAGAGAACGCCATCTTAAAAAACATTTTTTTCAAAAATGTAAACATGAAACCCTAACAACTGTCCTACTGTGCTTCTTACACCATTCAGAGAGAGCCACTCTTAGCCCCTGATGTGTCTCTCTTTTTTTTTTTTTTTTAGACACTCTGAAGTGGAGTTTTTTTTTTTAGACAGCCCATGCTAGAGTGTGTGGCATGATCTCGACTCACTGAAACCTTCACCTCCCGGGTTCAAGTGTTTCTCGTGCCTCAGCCTCCTGAGTAGCTGTGATTACAGGTGCCAGCCACCACGCCCAGTTAATTTTTTTGTATTTTTAGTAGAGACAGGGTTTCGCCATGTTGGCCAGGCTGGTTTTGAACTCCTGACCTCAGGAGATCCGCCTTCCTCAGCCTCCCAAAGTGCTGGGATAACAGGTGTGAGCCACCGGCACTGGCCTGGTGTGTCTCAACTTTATGTGTGGCTGTGAGGGACTTTTTTATTGTACCTAATATCTGGCAGGTACTTTCTGTCCCACCTAATTATTTGCTATTATTGGCTTATATTATGTCATTAAAACACATTCAAAAAGAGAAACTGAGAGGGAAGGAAGTTGGGAATTTGCGTAGCCAGGCTGCTCCTCTACCAGCTAAAGGGATGACTGTGCTTCCTGACCAGGAACCCTTAGCCTACAGTACACAAGCCGTGATCTCAGCTGTGAAGTTCAGAGACCTGAAGTACTGATTTAACCTCATGGGGCAGTGGAGTCAATTTTATAAAGATGTTTGTGTGCGCACACGTACGTGTGTGTGTGTGTGTGTATGTGTGTGTACTTATATATCACATACATACAAACATAAGAGGATTGGTGACCCCAATCCTTGGAGGAGGGTAGTGGGTTTATTTTCTTCTTGGATTCAGGAGGAATAAAAACTCAGTGAAACTATCACAAACCCAGTGCTAGGAAGGAGATTACACAGGCCTGTGGCATAATCAGTCTAAATTCTGTTACATACATTTGTTCAGAGACAGAGTTAAACCACAGTGAGAAGGCACAAGTCATCTGAATGTGGAAAGTGAACAAGGAAATGATTGCCAGGATTGGAATCAGAACATAAAGGAACAGAAAGAAGGGATAAAAGAGATCAGTTTTAAAAATAATAATTTTAAAAAAGGATATTTACTTTGCAGTTATAACAGGAACAGTAGGAAATAGAAGCTGGGAGGACACATAGACTTAGCAAATCCTGTTTGCCCTGCATGTGGTAATAGAGGGAAAGATCATCAAATAAAGCAGAGCATAAATTCAAAAATTGCATTCTGGATCTGCTGAAAGGGAATAGGGTCACAGAAAGGGGAGGGTGGAGAAGAGGAACACTGTAATAAGTAAAAGCAGGTCCTACTGATGCAGGACAAAGGTGTCAGCAAGAACAGTTTCTGCTGTCATATATTGAAAATTATGGGAGCCTTAGCACAATGTATTCCTTTGCTTGACCCTGGCATGTGTGCATGTATGACCTTCGGTAGCATTACAGGTGAACAGTAAGTGGTTGAGGACATGATTTGAGTATTACTGGTTTGCCCAGTCAAATGCTATATCTTTACTATTATAAATTATGCTGCAGCAAACATCCTCGTACGTAAACCTTACAAGATTATAGGTGTGTCATTAGTTGTTTTCTTTGAATAATTCTTATAAATTGAGTTACAGGGCCATAAGTAATGCCCATGTTCAACTGTTAATACTTCTGGCCAAACATTCTTCCATAAAGTTTGTATCTATACATACTGCCATCAACAATGGAATTGCAACCATTTCCCACAAAGATGAGACTGCTAATGCATGATCAGTTTTATAAAACTCTGAATTATTTTTTCTAACAATGTAGAAGATGTCAATTAAGTTACTTGAACTCTTTTTCCTGATACCCATTGTGATCAAAAGTATGCGATTTTAAAATACCTGGGGGAAGTCAGAATTGTATTCTATAGTGATTGAATAGTATTTAAGCTATACAAAGGGATCACAGTCATTAAATTATTTTATTACCAAAGTATTTCAATCTATTTATCTAACCATAATGTAAAACACTTCTTTTTCTTTCTTACGTCTTATTGTGTAGCCACTATTAAGGAAATTAACAATTCTTTCTTGCCCTAAGACTAGAAAAGTGAACTAAAGAACTTCAGAACATAGAGTCTCTGAACAGTTTGGTTATGCTACCATGATTCAGCTTTAAAAGAGCATCCAAAACAGAATCCTACCCATAACTGAAATTTCTTGCTGTATTTAAGAAAGAATGAAACATTGTTCATATATGTTACTTAATGTGAAGAAAGTAAAAATAAATGGAAAATGTCCTTTCTGTTATTGACCTTAATAAATTTATGTAGTTTTAAAAACGAAGAAGTTTAGGAGAAAATATCAATGCCAGTTTTGAAGACTCACAATGAGTCTATTTAGAATCAAAAGCTTCAAAAAAAAAACCAGTTGTTTAAGTCGTAGATAATTTATTCTGGTCTCACATTATTTTAAACAGCTGCATGTATAATAGAAAGGATCCAGGGATCAAGAACTGAAGTGTTAGACTTAACACTGCCACTTTCTAGATGTGTGAACTTGGGGAACAAAATTTGACCAGCTCTGAGTCTCAGTTCATACATCTATATTTAGAAAACAATTTTCAGTGCTTCTTATCTCTCACAGGGTGGTTCTGAGTACTGAGATAAAGGATTGATAATTTGTGTACTGTTTTACACCTCTAATATTACTTACTACTTTTAATAATTAGAGTAATATATTTTCTCTCAAGATATCAAGATCTTGGATTTTAATATTTAACATTCTTAAGTTAAAACCAGTAAAGGTGAGAGGAAATTGAAGGAAAGTCAAAAAAGAAGAATATTTTAAGTAAACTTTATGTTGAAGTATAACATACCTGAGAAGAGTTTATAAATCCTAATTGTTTGTCCTACTTAATTAGAACAAAGTTAACAAACTTAAGTAACTACTAGCCAGGTCAAGAAATAGAACATTACCAGCAACCGGAAGGTCTCCATATGCTCTGTTATAAACCAATAACTACTATGCTATTTTCCAAAGATAACTACTATCCTGACTTCTAACTTTATAAGGTAGGGTTGCCTTTTCTTGACTTTTATATAAATGGAATTATACAATATGTATTTTAAAAATCAGCCTTCTTTAGAGATGTTATATATAACTGTAGTTCAGTCATCTTTATTACTAAGTAGTATTTCATATTTCAAATATACCATAATTTGTTCAGAGATACTTTTTCAAATTAAGGAAGTTCCATTTTATTTATAGTTCACTAAGTTTTTTTGTCAAAAGTGGAAGTTTCACTTTTTAAAATGCTTTTTCTACATTTCTTGAGATTATCACATGATTTTTATTTTATTTATTCTGTTGAAATAGTAAGAATTAGATTGATTTTAGAATGTTTAACCAATATTGCATTCCTAAAATAAACATAACTTCATTAACCAAAGTAAATAGTACACATTTATAATTATTTCAAAGTGAAAAGCTTAGTTTTTAAAAGAAAGGAAGTGAGAAAGAAGGTGGAGCCATTTATTAGCCAGGTTTAGTTGTAGTCAAAACTAACATACAGTCACTTTAAAGTCGTGAGTTTCAAACAAAGACAAAATGGAGAGAAATCAGGGATCAGGTTTAGACTGATGGGGTAGTCAAAAGCATAAATAAGAAATGTACACAGTCAATTTAAAACTGTTAAGACTCAGAATTTCAGAATCAGTTGATAAACTGTGAACAGCACATTAGAAGGTATACCTGGGTGGGAATCTTTGGTGGAGGGAGGCGATTCACCTGACGTAGTAACCCCCCGTGGGCTGAGAGCATGGGAATCTCCACAAACCATTCTGCTGCTCTTCTTTGCTATCATCATAATCATAACAACAACAATAATAACTGTTAATAAGAAATAAAATGGAAGAAGGCTTAGAATTTTATTGGAAGCTCAGAATGATTACCATTACCATTTAGTCCAAGATCCAGTGATACATCTGTAAGCCAAGGTCAGTTTAGGACAGTTTCTCACTGGTGCTGACAGAAATTAAGGAATTCAGTCTTCTCACTGAATTTGCCAGAGTAGAAGTATTTTTCAGTTGCTTGTGACAAAATTACAGTTATGCATCACTTAATGATGGGGATACATTCTGTGAAATATGTCATTAGGCGATTTCACAGTGAGAACATCATAGAGTGTAGTTATATAAACCTAGATGGTATAGCCTACTACACAGCAATAGATATAGCCTGTTGTTCCCAGGGTGCAACCTATACAGCATGTTACTATACCAAATACTGTAGGCAGTTATAACACAATGGTAAGTATTTGTGTATCTAAAAGTTTCTAAACGTGAAAAAGGTACCATAAAAATACATTATTAAAATCTTATTGGACCACCATTTAAAATGAGATCGGTCATTCTGTCATTGACCAATGTCATTGAACTGCAGTTCGGTCATTGACTGAAATGTCATTATGTGGTACTTGACTGTAGTTCCTTCTATATATTAGACTACTGACAGTTACATGAGCATCTAACACTTGCAAAGCATTGAGAATACAAAGTGTTCTTTGTATTCTAAGAAAGCACAATTTCTAATCTTAAGGAAATTATAATTCAGTTGTGGGAACATCGGTTAAATTCAAGTTAATGAATTTTCATACACATTATTGTTAATGATCAACATCATGTGGGAATATGTGGATAGCAAATCTTAGTTCAATGTAGAGAGAAAGTTCTGTGGGGATAGGAGGTTGGATGAGTTCCCAAAGAGCATACAACCTTAACTCCATTGATACTGTTCAAAACTTAAAATAACAGAGAGTATGGCAGAGGACAGAGCTGGCTAGGAAAGTGGACTTGAGAAGGCATTGTGTTTGTTTGGATTAAGTTCATCTATACTGAGAGAAAACCCAAAATAACAATGGTTTAAGCAAAATAGAAATGTATTTCTTATTTACCTAGTTTGTCAATCATCTGTGTCTGGCATGATATTCCAAGGTATCAGGAAACCAGGTTCCTGCTTTCTTTTGCTCTGATATCTTCAAGTTTCACCTCAGTGTCCTGTATGGCTTCTCAGGCACCAGTAATTACATCCCAAACAGTAGAAGGAAAGAAGTGCAAGCACTTCCTCTTCCTTTAAGGAAATATAGTTCCTAGAAGTCCTGCATGGCTTTGTCACACGGCCACACCTGCCTGAAAGAGAGGCTGGGAAATATAGGCTTTATTCCAGGTAGCCATGCACCTAACTAAATATTAGTGATCTATTTATAAAGTAGAAACAAACATATATTGAGAGAATAAGAGAACTCTGCCAAAGTTATCCGCATAGGAGTGTAGGCGTGAGGAATGTTGGACAAGTGTGAGGAGACAGATTGACTGAAACAGATAATTTTCATATCTCATATATCCAGCACAAGAAGATAACTTGGTCATGAGTGAAGGGAATCACAGATATTTCTCTTAAAGAAAAATCCAGCCTTATTCAGTTTGACTTTAACAAGGAAGTCACTCTTTTTTTTCTTTTTGGTTTGTGGCCCCTTGATAGAAAAAAAAAAAAAAAAAGCTATTTATCATCCTTGCTAAGGGGGACTAATTCTGTACTGTCTCTAGGTTGATTCTTCTGTGGTATGTACCTGCTCAGATTATCACACAATGCAAATTGGAAGTACTGAGAACTCTACTAGAAGGAATGCATCTTGAACTAAAATTTCAGAAAATAACACAATTCTGTAAAAAAAAATCTCAAATGGTGTTTTAGAAGAAAGACCCTGTAAAGTAGACAGGGAAAAAATTGAATCTCTTCAGGTTAGTCTGGTTTTTGTTTATATAGAAGAGAGATTAAACATATAAATGAAGGCATGAGGCACCATCCTCATCTTTTCCCATTTTCAGGAACAGGTTTGGCTCTGCCCTTCCCATCTCAACTTTTATCTAAGTCACGTGCTAGGCAATTAGTAGATCTTTTCAAATAAAAAATGTTTATTTGCCTTTCTAATTTACCATTGTAACACTAGAACTCAGAGAAAGCTTTTTAACTTTTATAGTAAACAATAAAAAAGCCTCATAAAGCTTCTCACAACAACTTCATTCGTTTCAGAAGTTAAGTATATTCCTTATGAATACCAACATTGTGACATTTGTGTTGCCAATTATTTTCTCTGGAATCATTCTTTTAACTTCACTTCCTGTTGTTTGGGAATACTTTGCAGAGAACATATTTTTAATAGGCTATAATCACACAGGCAACAGAGATCTTGGCAAGTAGCTATTAACGGTATAGACAGAAACTTGGAGTGTGATGGTTTTAGACTTCCTGTGCTTCGTGATGCTATTTTAATGTGCTAAGAGTATAAACTAAATTTAGATCCTGCTGACTGTTGCTGGAGCGAGTGCATGTCTCTTGCAGACAATGCTAGATTTAGTTTCTGTGTATTTTTGTCAAGCTGGGACTGCAGTTTGAAGCTCCCAGCCCTTGTAAGCATTTTTATAGCTATACATATGTATTTCATGACTGCTTTGATTTGCAACTGATCACTTAAGTTTCGTTGTTCTTAAAGCAGTTACTGATACTTGTGGTGTTTTCCTTGTGCTCATTGCATTTTATTTTAATAAATCCTGGGGTTATACTAAAAGTTAATTTCTGACATTAAACCCATGTTATTCCCTGAGTATTTCTCTATTCCACAGTTTTTCAACCTCAGCACCATTTGGCATGTTTAGCAGCATCCTTGGCCTCTACTCGTTAGATACCAGTAAACACTTCTCTCCACCTCAGTGGTGACAACAAAAATGTCTCAGACATTGCCAATTGACCCCTGAGGGACAAAATCCCCCCACCAGTGGAGGACCACTTTCCACTCTAATCTGTCCACTGCTCTCCAACTCCTTTACTACTGCAACGGTCCAGGCTGTCGTCTCTCAGCAGATGATGGCAACAGCTCCCCGTGGGGTTGTTCTGTCTGTCCCCCCACTGCTCTCCAGGTCATTCTCTGTATTGTAGCCAGAAAGATCTTTTCAAAACCCAAATCTCCTCATGTTACTGCCTTTAAAAATACTGTCGGCCGGGCACGGTGGCTCATGCCTGTAATCCCCGCACTTTGGGAGGCCAAGGTGGGTGAATCACGAGGTCAAGTGTTCAAGACCATCCTGGCCAACATGGTGAAACCCTGTCTCTACTAAAAATACAAAAAATTAGCTGGGTGTAGTGGCAGGCACCTGTAATCCCAGCTACTCAGGAGGCTGAGGCAGGAGAATTGCTTGAACCCGGGAGGCGGAGGTTGCAATGAGCCGAGATCATGGCACTGCACTCCAGCCTGGCAACAGAATGAGACTCCATCTCAAAATAATAATAATAATAATAATAATAATAATAATAATAATAACAACAATTACTGTCAGTATTTTTCAATGACTTAGTACACAGATACAATTCTTGAAAGTGACCTACAGCATTCATCCTAGTTGGACACAAAGCACTCCTTGGCCTCACCTTAACCCACTTTCTCATGCCAGTTCAGTCCCTTATACCTGCCCTTTTCCTCCTGCTCTTGCCTTACTCCACCCCTTTCCTCTCACCTGCATGACTCACAGTCACTCTTCAGTTCTAGGTTCAGTCTCCAGCTGCCAGTATATTCTTATTTGACGATGTAGGAACAAATCAGATTGACATGGTACTAGTAATTCTAGGTCAATTGGATTAGAGTCAATTATCCAAAAACTACTTTATCAGAAGACCCGATTATTGAACTAAGTCACTAAATACAGTTGACCCTTGAACAGCGTGGGATAGGACTGCTTGGGTTCATTTACATGCAGATTTTCTTCCACCTCTGCCAGCCTGAGACAGCAAGCCAGTGCCTCCTCTTTCTCGTCCTCCTCAGCCTACTCTACATGAGGGTGACAAAAGTGAAGAACCACATGATGACCCACTTCTACTTAATGAATAGTAAATATATTTTTTCTTCTTTATTATTTTCTTAATAAGATTTTCTTTTCTCTAGCTTACTTTATTGCAGAAATATAATGTATAATACACCTGCTATATAAAATATTTGTGTTAACAATAAGGCTTCTGGTCAACAGTAAGCTATTAGCAGTTAGGTTTTTGGGGGCTGAAGTTACTTATGAATTTTGGACTGCATGGGGGTTGCTGCCCCTAACTCCCATAGTATTCAAGGGTAACTGTATAAAAATTTAACACAACCTTGATTTTCTTTTTACTCTGTGTAGTGTTTACTACAATGAGTTTTGCATAGGTTAGATAGGATTTTAGGGAGCTATGAGGATTGTGAGGAGTTAGTATTTGGGGATTTAGGGGTCATAAGGCTTTCTCCCTACCTGTGAATCCTGTCCCTCTATTCAATTTTACCTCTCTGGGACTAGACCACCCATGTGCTGACCTGCATCTCCATCTAGCAGAAAGCTGGAGTCAAAATCAAGTTTAAAATTCCTTAAAATGCAGTAATGATAGCATAAGGAAAAGAAGAAATCTTCAAAATCTATTAAAATATTTCATACAGTATGTATCGCTTCATAGTTTGTAAGCAAATAAAAACACAATTTGCTAAATTATTGAAGCTAATAAATTCAGCAGTTTGTCTTTTGGAATTATAAGGAAAGGATCCTGAAAATTCTAAAGTATTGGCAAGATTGATAATGACTTTAAAGGAATTCAATGGAAATCAGTATCAGGTGAAGGTTTCCCTTGTGAAATTTGGGTTATATTTATAAGAATGAATTCATTCATAAGACTAAACCACCCATTGCCCCCTAACTTTTGACAAATTAAATATTTTAAACTGTCAGCCCCCTAACTTTTGACAAATTAAATATTTTAAAAGGTCATAAAGCCAATGTATTTTTACTACAGTCAAGAAAAATATGTCATAGTTGCTCAATGACAATCCTACATTTACTTGATTATTAATAATCTGTCTCCTTCACTAATTTAAAAGCTCCATGAGAGCAGGAATTGTGACAATTGTGATCATTTTTTGCTCATTAATTATCTACAGAGCATATTGTAGTACCAGGCATAAAGTAGATGTTCATTTAAATCTTGTTGAATAGATAAATACTTTATTTCAAAGGAATGCAATATTAGCTTTTTAATATATAATAATGTCATTGCAAGTAGTCCCTGGCCTTATGAAAACTATTGAAAATTTAGGATATAATTCTGTATAAACAATGATATATAATAACATATATAGTAACTGTGCTTCTAAGAGCAATACATTTAATTTATTCTTTTGATAGTTAAACATTTCATTTTCAGATAAAAGTCTGCATGATTTTGTGTTGCATAAAAAGGTTTATAAGTCTTATTTACTACTGTAAATGAAATAATGTGGTTCTGTATCAAGTTTAAGAAATATTCCATTGTGAGAGTATTTTTTAAAAAATTATGAAATAGTATCTTCAAATAAAACTGGAACGTGAGTATTGTCTTAAGATTAAACAGATTCCAGTTAATTGTTGGCAGTGATGCTTTTGTAGTTTGAGTTGATCTTATTCTGAGATGAGTAAGAATGCAAATAAATATACTAGGCTTTCCAAAGGAGCTGGAGAAGAGGAAAATAAGTGACGGAGGCAGAAGGAAGGGGGGCAACAGGTAGGCCTGAGAGAAAATTTGCGTTTTTAATTTTATTCAGGGTCTTATTTGAAAACTGCCATAATTCCAATACATGTTCTCATTTTTTCTTCTAAATTCTTCTTCCACATAAAACATTAATACCAGTTATTTAATCTCTTAATGACCATTATGGGGTCTACAACCTATAATTCTTCAACTATTTCATATTTTGTATACTATACTTTATAACTCCAATTAAGAGATTTGTGAAAGCATATGATGTTTTCTGTTTCTGTCTTTTGCTCATGGTGGCTCATAATTTTGGGTTGTGAGCTCATGTTTCACTGGGCTTTCTCTGTGGGAACTTCAAGGCATGAGATGAGGATGCACTTTTCTAGAAAGAATCACTTTAGTTACTTCCAGGTGCTCTAGGATACAACCAACCCTGGAACATATATGTTACTTTGCTTGGCTTGGGGTTTCTTGGACCAGGAAGATAGTGAATATCTAAATCCTGAACCATGTAAAGGTAGGACTATGGTTATAAATTCTCAGAAAGCCACTCTCTGCCCTCAATATCTAACCAAAACATACAGTTTTTCTTGCCATCTTGCTTTGCTGGTGAGTAGATTTCTCTGCAAAGGATTTTTAACTCCCTACCTTGCAGAGAAGCAAAGCCTTGATTTTTGCTTCTATTCAGCTATCAGACCTAAAGCTCTAGGAGACCCACATTGGAATGTATTCAGCTGTCTTAGTTCATTTTGGCTGCTATAACAAAATGTCTTAAACTGGGTGGCTTATAAACAACAGAAATTTATTTCTCACAGTTCTGAGGCTGGGAATTCCAAGATCAAGGGGCTAGCAGATTTTATGTCTGATAAGGACCGACTTCATCATAGATGAAACAGAGTTTTCTCTGCATCCTCACTTGGTGGAAGAGGTAAGGAGTCTCTTGGGTGTCTTTTATAAGGGCACTAATTCCGTTCATTGGGCCTCTACTCCCATGACCTACTCATCTCCCAAAGGCCTCACCTCCTAATACCATCACCTTGGGGGTTAGGATTTCAACATAAAATTTGGGAGGGACACAAACATTCAAACCATAGCATTCTACCCCTCACTCCTCCCCAAAACTTCATGTCTTTCTTCCTTACAAAATACATTCATCGCATCCCAAGAGAACCAAAAGTCTTGACTTGTGTCAGCATCAACTGAAAAGTCTAAAGTCCAAAGTTTCATCTAAATGTCATCAAAATCAGATATGGGTGAAACTTAAGGTATGATTTATTTTGAGGTAAATTCCCCTTCAGCTGTGAGCCTGTGATATCAGACAAGTTTTGTGCTTCTAAACTGTAGTGGTGGGATGGACACTTGACAGACATTCCTATTTCAAAAGAGAGAAATACAAAAGAAGAAAGAAGTGACAAAGCCTAAGCAAGGACAAAATCTTAAGACTCAAGAATAACCTTATTTGATTCAAAGCTCTGCCTTCCAGGCCCACTGGAGCTGTGGTCCCACCTTCTGGACACATTAGAGCAGAGGTTGAAACTGCAGGATTCCAAGCAGCCCTGTTCCCACTGCTTTGTAGGGCATAGCCCATGTCACAGTTCTCAAGAGTTTGAATTGGGCACCTGCAGTTCTCTTGAGCTGGAATCTTACCCGGGTGTCTCTACCACCCTCGAGTCTCTGGAGCAGCTGTTTGGTCCCAGTTCTTCTAGGCCTTGCCATAGTAGGGGCTCTGTGCAGTGGTGCTGTCCTGGTGACAGTTCTCTGCCTGGGCCCCACAGTTCTCCAGGGCTTCCAAATCTAGGTGGAGGCAGCCACACCCCCACTGCATTGCTGGCTGCAGTGCATGCTACATCTGGGGCAGCTGGGGGAACATAGAATGGAGTTCAGAGAGTGGACAGCAGGCCGCAGAGCCTTGAGACAGACGGGCTGGGGGAACAGGGTTACAATGAAGTTTCATTTGTGCTTGCAGCCCCTTCATTGAAATTGTACTACCTACCTTCCGTCTACTGTGGGCATATGATGAGGGTGGCAGCCCTGATGATTTCTGAATTGCTTTTGAAGTCTTTTTTTTTTTTTTTTTCTTCTTAGCATCTTGGACAATAATAGGTCCTGGATTTTGTTTAGACAGCTGACTAATCTTCTCAGATCATCATCATTTGGCCACACCCTTCGTGTTCTGTCTTGAACTTGCTTTTTCAATATGACAGCCTGTGAATTTCCCAGAGGTTTAAGTTCTGCTTCCTTTTATTAATAATTCAATTTTAAAATTAGCTCTCTCTTCTCACATTTTACTAAAATCCCTCAAGAAAGACCAGATAGCATCCATGATGCAGGTTAATCAGAAGAAGAGAATATTTTTTAGCTGAACTGGAAATGATGTGCAGGAATTCAATATTTCAAGCGGGAGGAGCATAAGAAAAGCCAAAGACACTCTTGAAAGTTCTTAGTGTGTTGGGGAACATTAAGTAGCTGACAGTGGCCAGAACCATCTCAAATAGACAAAGTTTATATACTTGAAGGCACTTTGATACGATAGTGGTAGCTAATATTCACCAAGCATTTGCTGTGTGCCAGTCACTGTTGCAAGTGCTTCACATGTAGTATCTCATTTAATTCTTTCAACAATTCTCTGAGGTGGGTATCATTATCATCACAGTCTGTAGATGGAGAAACTGTAGATAAGTGACTTTTCCAAGGTCACAGAGTTACAGATGGGCAAGCTAGGAGAACTAAGTCCAGTTATTCTGACCCAGAGCCCACACTCTTAGCCTTTATCCTCTACTGCTCATACTGAAGGCTGGATTTGCTCTGAAGGATTTAATCAAAAGTCCTCATTTTTGAGAAATCTCAATTAATAAAGAAAGTTTATCTCTTTAGACTGTATATACCCCCCCTAATTCACGCATTCCTGTTCAAATTATTTGATTAAATATTGTCCTTCTCCAAGAAAACTCCATGATTAAACAGATGCCTTTTCAGTGATGTGTTGGACCAGCTCATGAGAACCAATCATTAGCTTTTCAGAAGTTTTGCCAGTTATTAAATATAGCTGTTTTTAAAATAAGTTATATAAATGTACATTAAATGAATTATATTTAAAATTAAGTAATAAATGTTCAAGATCTATTAGTTCCTATTTTTTTTTTTTTTTTTTTTTTTACATTTTACTACTATCCATGCTCTTGAGGTTTTTATGACTGTTGCATCTGTGTGGTGGAAGTACTATAGAGTAGTATGCTACTGCACATCTCCTCCCAACTCCACACTGAATAATGTCATGCTGTTAGCTCTCAGTTGGCAATGGTGAAAGTATTAACACCATGATTTTGTAATACTGCTAATCAGTGATTTTCCCTCACTTTCAGAGAGATGGTTGCTCAACATTTACCACCACACCACTACCATTATCCCTTCTTTAAAACATTTCACCTTAAGTTGATTCTCGGGAGGGTTCTATATTATATAGAGGGTTTAACTTGTGAGACTTCTGGTGTTTAAACTGTATTAGTGCTTCGGTACCTAAAAGAAGTTTGGAGATGTTCATCAGTTTCTCATTAATATAATTATTTCAGAAAATTGAGAATCCGTCTTAGCTTTAATAACCTCCAAAGAAACCCCCATCCTTGTGTTTTATGATCACCAGTGAAAGAAAGCTTCTTGGTTTAACTTCCCCTAGCTGTGTAACCTTGGGTAAGTTACCTAGAGTCTCTGGGCTTCAGTTTCCTCATGTTTTAAATTAGAATAATCATAATATATTAATACAGATAGAACTTTTTTATTATAATTTAAGTTCTAGGGTACATGTGCACAATGTGCAGGTTTGTTACATATGTATACATGTGCCATGTTGGTGTGCTGCACGCATTAACTTGTCATTTACATAAGGTATATCTCCTACTGCTATCCCTCCCCCCTCCCCGCTCCCCACAATAGGCCCAGGTGTGTGATGTTCCGCTTCCTGTGTCCAAGTGATCTCATTGTTCAATTCCCACCTCTGAGTGAGAACATGCAGTGTTTGGTTTTCTGTTCTTGGGATAGTTTGCTGAGAATGATGGTTTCCAGCTGCATCCATGTGCCTACAAAGGACATTAACTCATCCTTTTTATGGCTACATAGTATTCCATGGTGCATATGTGCCACATTTTCTTAATTCAGTCTGTCACTGATGGACATTTGGGTTGATTCTAAGTCTTTGCTATTGTGAATAGTGCCGCAATAAACATACGTGTGCATGTGTCTTTAGAGCAGCATGATTTATCATCCTTTGGGCATATACCCAGTAATGGGATGGCTGGGTCAAATGGTATTTCTAGTTCTAGATCCTTGAGGGATCGCCATACTGTTTTCCACAATGGTTGAACTAGTTTACAGTCCCACCAACAGTGTAAAAGTGTTCCTATTTCTCCACATCCTCTCCAGCACCTGTTGTTTCCTGACTTTTTAATGATTGCCATTCTAACTGGTGTGAGATGATATCTCATTTTGGTTTTGATTTGCATTTCTCTGGTGGAGAGTGATGATGAGCATTTTTTCATGTGTCTGTTGGCTGTATAAATGTCTTCTTTTAAGAAGTATCTGTTCATATCCTTTGCCCACTTTTTGATGGGGTTGTTTTTTTCTTGTAGATTTGTTTGAGTTCTTTGTAGGTTCTGGATATTAGCCCTTTGTCAGATGAGTAGATTGCAAAAATTTTCTGCCATTCTGTAGGTTGCCTGTTCACTCTGATGGTAGTTTCTTTTGCTGTGCAGAAGCTCATTAATTAGATCCCATTTGTCAATTTTGGCTTTTGTTGTCATTGCTTTTGCTGTTTTAGACATGAAGTCCTTGCCCATGCCTATGTCCTGAATGGTATTACCCAGGTTTTCTTCTAGGGTTTTTATGGTTGTAGATCTAACATTTAAGTCTCTAATCCATCTTGAATTAATTTTCATATAAGGAGTAAGGAAAGGATCCAGTTTCAGCTTTCTACTTATGTCTAGCCAATTTTCCCAGCACCATTTATTAAATAGGGAATCCTTTCCCCATTTCTTGTTTTTCCAAGTTTGTCAAAGATCAGATGGCTGTAGATGTGTGGTATTATTTCTGAGGGCTTGGTTCTGTTCCATTGGTCTATATCTCTGTTTTGGTACCAGTACCATGCTGTTTTGGTTACTGTAGCCTTGTAGTATAGTTTGAAGTCAGGTAGCGTGATACCTCTAGCTTTGTTCTTGTGGCTTAGGATTGTCTTGGAAATGCGGGTTCTTTTTTGGTTCCATATGAACTTTAAAGCAGTTTTTTCCAATTCTGTGAAGAAAGTCATTGGTAGCTTAATGGGGATGGCATTGAATCTATAAATTACCTTGGGCAGTATGGCCATTTTCACAATATTGATTCTTCCTATCCATGAGCATGGTATGTTCTTCCTTTTGTTTGTGTCCTCTTTTATTTCACTGAGCAGTGGTTTGTAGTTCTCCTTGAAGAGGTCCTTCAGATCCCTTGTAAGTTGGATTCCTAGGTATTTTATTCTCTTTGAAGCAATTGTGAATGGGAGTTCATTCATGATTTGGCTCTCTGTTTGTCTGTTATTGGTGTATAAGAATGCTTATGATTTTTGCACATTGATTTTGTATCCTGAGACTTTGCTGAAGTTGCTTATCAGCTTAAGGATATTTTGGGGTGAGGCAATGGGGTTTTCTAAATATACAATCATGTTATCTGCAAACAGGGACAGTTTGACTTCTTCTTTTCCTAATTGAATACCCTTAATTTCTTTCTCTTGCCTGATTGCCCTAGCCAGAACTTCCAACACTATGTTGAATAGCAGTGGTGAGAGAGGGCATCCCTGTCTTGTGCCAGTTTTCAAAGGGAATTTTTCCAGTTTTTGCCCATTCAGTATGATATTGGCTGTGGGTTTGTCATAAATAGCTCTTATTATTTTGAGATACGTTCCATCAACACTGAATTTATTGAGAGTTTTTAGCATGAAGGGTTGTTGAATTTGGTCAAAGGCCTTTTCTGCATCTATTGAGATAATCACGTGGTTTTTGTCTTTGGTTCTGTGTATATGCTGGATTACATTTATTGATTTGCATATATTGAACCAGCCTTGCATCCCAGGGATGAAGCAAACTTGATCATGGTGGATAAGCTTTTTGATGTGCTGCTGGATTCAGTTTGCCAGTATTTTATTGAGGATTTTTGCATCGACGTTCATCAGGTATATTGGTCTAAAATTATCTTTTTTTGTTGTGTCTCTGCCAGGCTTTGGTATCAGGATGATGTTGGCTTCGTAAAATGAGTTAGGGAGGATTCCCTCTTTTTCTATTGATTGGAATAGTTTCAGAAGTAATGGTACCAACTCCTCCTTGTACCTCTGGTAGAATTCGGCTGTGAATCCGTCAGATCCTGGATTTTTTTTGGTTAGTAGGCTATTCATTATTGCTTCAATTTCAGAGCCTGCTATTTGTCTATTCAGGGATTCAACTTCTTCCTGGTTTAGTCTTAGGAGAGTGTATGTGTCCAGTAATTTATCTATTTCTTCTATGTTTTCTAGTTTATTTGTGTTAGAGGTGTTTATAGTATTCTCTGATGGTAGTTTGTATTTCTGTGGGGTTGGTGGTGATATCCCCTTTATCATTTTTTATTGCGTCTATTTGATTCTTCCCTCTTTTCTTCTTTATTAGTCTTGCTAGCGGTCTATCAATTTTGTTGATCTTTTGGAAAAAACAGCTCCTGGATTCATTGATGTTTTTGAATGGTTTTTTGTGTCTCTATCTCCTTCAGTTCCATGCTGATCTTAGTTATTTCTTGCCTTCTGTTAGCTTTTGAATGTGTTTGCTCTTGCTTCTCTAGTTCTTTTAATTGTGATGTTAGGGTGTCAATTTTAGATCTTTCCTGCTTTCTCTTGTGGGCATTTAGTGCTATAAATTTCCCTCTACACACTGCTTTAAATGTGTCCCAGAGATTCTGGTATGTTGTATCGTTGTTCTCATTGGTTTCAAAGAACATCTTTATTTCTGCCTTCATTTCGTTATGTACCCAGTAGTCATTCAGGAGCAGGTTGTTCAGTTTCCATTTAGTCGAGTGGTTTTGATTGATTTCTTAATCCTGAGTTCTAGTTTGATTGCACTGTGGTCTGAGAGACAGTTTGTTAAAATTTCTGTTCTTTTACATTTGCTGAGGAGTGCTTTACTTCCAACTATGTGATCAATTTTGGAATAAGTGTGATGTGGTGCTGAGAAGAATATATATTCTGTTGATTTGGGGTGGAGAGTTCTGTAGATGTCTATTAGGTCTGCTTGGTGCAGAGTTGAGTTCAATTCCTGGATATCCTTGTTAACTTTCTGTCTCGTTGATCTGTCTAATATTGACAGTGGGGTGTTAAAGTCTCCCATTATTATTGTATGGGGGTCTAAGCCTCTTTGTAAGTATCTAAGGACTTGCTTTATGAATCTGGGTGCTCCTGTATTGGGTGCATATATATTTAGGATAGTTAGCTCTTCTTGTTGAATTAATCCCTTTACCATTATGTAATGGCCTTCTTTATCTCTTTTGATCTTTTTTGGTTTAAAGTCTGTTTTATCAGAGACTAGTATTGCAACCCCTGCCTTTTTTTGTTTTCCGTTTGCTTGGTAGATCTTCCTCCATCCCTTTATTTTGAGCCTATGTGTGTCTCTGCATGTGAGATGGGTCTCCTGAATACAGCAAACTGATGGGTCTTTACTCTTTATACAATTTGCCAGTCTGTGTCTTTTAATTGGACCATTCAGTCCATTTACATTTAAGGTTTATATCATCATGTGTGAACTTGACCTGTCATTATGATATTAACTGGTTATTTTGCTCGTTAGTTGATGCAGTTTCTTCCTAGCATCGATGGTCTTTACATTTTGGCATGTTTTTGCAGTGGCTGGTACTGGTTGTTCCTTTCCACGTCTAGTGCTTCCTTCAGGATCTCTTGTAGGGCAGGCCTGGTGGTGACAAAATCTCTTAGCATTTGCTTGTCTGTAAAGAATTTTATTTCTCCTTCACTTATGAAACTTAGTTTGGCTGGATATGAAATTCTGGGTTTAAAATTCTTTTCTTTAAGAATATTGAATATTGGCCCCCACTCTCTTCTGGCTTGTAGAGTTTCCTCCGAGATATCTGCTGTTAGTCTGATGGGCTTCCCTTTGTGGGTAACCTGACCTTTCTCTCTGGCTGCCCTTAACATTTTTTCCTTCATATCAACTTTGGTGAACCTGACAATTATGTGTCTTGGAGTTGCTCTTCTCAAGGAGTATCTTTGTGGCGTTCTCTGTATTTCCTGAATTTGAATGTTGGCCTGCCTTGCTAGGTTGGGGAAATTCTCCTGGATAATATCCTGCAGAGTGTTTTCCAGCTTGGTTCCATTCTCCCTGTCACTTTCAGGCACCCCAATCAGACGTAGATGTAGTCTTTTCACATAAACCCATACTTCTTGGAGGCTTTGTTCATTTCTTTTTACTCTTTTTTCTCTAAACTTCTCTTCTTGCTTCATTTCATTCATTTGATCTTCAATCATTGATACTCTTTCTTCCAGTTGTTCGAGTTGTTTACTGAAGCTTGTGCATTTGTCACATAGTTCTTGTGTCATGGTTTTCATCTCTATCAGTTCATTTATGGACTTCTCTGCATTGGTTATTCTAGTTATCCATTCTTCCATTCTTTTTTCAAGGTTTTTAGTTTCTTTGCACTGGGTACATAGTTCCTCCTTTAACTCCGAGAAGTTTGATCGACTGAAGCCTTCTTCTCTCAACTTATCAAAGTCATTCTCCATCTAGCTTTGTTCCATTGCTGGCAATGAGCTGTGTTCCTTTGGAGGGGGAGATGTGCTCTGATTTTTTGAATTTCCAGCTTTTCTGCACTGCTTTTTCCCCATCTTTGTGGTTTTATCTGCCTTTGGTCTTTGATGATGGTTACGTACTGATGGGGTTTTGGTGTGGGTGTCCTTTCTGTGTCAGTTTTCCTTCTAACAGTCAGGACCCTCAGCTGCAGGTCTGTTGGAGTTTGCTTGAGGTTCATTCCAGACCCTGTTTGCCTGGGTATCAGCAGTGGAGGCTGCAGAAGATAGAATATTGCTGAACAGCAAGTGTTGCTGTCTCATTCTTGCTCTGGAAGCTTTGTCTCAGAGGTGTACCCAGCCTTGTGAGGTGTGAGGTGTCGGTCTGCACCTAGTGGGGGATGTCTCCCAGTTAGGCTACTCAGGGGTCAGGGACCCACTTAAGCAGGCAGTCTGTCCGTTCTCAGATCTCAGCCTCCATGCTGTGAGAACCACTGCTTTCTTCAAAGCTGTCAGATAGGGACATTTACATCTGTAGAGGTTTCTGCTGCTTTTTGTGTAGCTATGCCCTGTCGCCAGAGGTAGAGTCTACAGAGGCAGGCAGGCCTCCTTGAGCTGCGGTGGGCTCCACCCAGTTCAAGCTTCCTAGCGGCTTTGTTTACCTACTTAAGCCTCAGCAATGGCAGGCGCCCCTCCCCCAGCCTCGCTGCCACCTTGCAGTTAGATCTCAGACTGCTGTGCTGGCAATGAGGGAGGCTCCATGGGCATGGGACCCTCCAGGCCAGGCATGGGATATAATCTCCTGGTGTGCCATTTGCTAAGACCATTGGTAAAGCACAGTATTAGGGTGGGAGTTACCCAATTTTCCAGGTGTTGTGTGTCTCAGTTTCCCTTGGCTAGGAAAAGGAATTCCGTTCCCCCTTGCGCTTCCCAGGTGAGGTGATGCCTCGCCCTGCTTCAGCTCTCGCTGGTTGGGCTGCACCCACTGACCAGCACTGACTGTCCAACATGCCCCAGTGAGACGAACCCGGTACCTCAGTTGAAATTGCAGAAATCACCCGTCTTCTGTGTCACTCACGCTGGGAACTGGAGGCTGGAGCTGTTCCTATTTGGCCATCTTGGGCGCCCCCCTTCAGATAGAACCTTTAAAGCATCTTCTGACCCTCAAGTATTTTTTGACAGTATTACAACTAAATATGCTCTCTTCATAGTTCTATGTTGTCTCCATGCCTTGTAACATACAGCCATTTACATACTTGAAGCTGTACCTTGATATTCTTTTTACTATAGTTTTTAAGTTTTCTTTCTGTTTTCTAGTCTTTAAATTATATCAATATTTCCCCTTTTAACTGCCCAAAATTGTTTATTTTCCTTTTAATTAGAAAACCCCAGACAGGGTAAAGCGCTTCAGATGGCTCCAAGGGAAAAATTAAGGTAACTATATGAGTATTACCAACAAATATTTTGAGGTTAAAAATGGAAAAGATTAATTCAGTACTGTAGTCTTCTGTTGCCCTCATAATTTTATATATAGAAGGTTGTAGAAATTATTAACTATCATCATGTCATTAATATTAATGCATATTAACCAGTACCCCAAATTGACTTATTGAGAGGGTGATCCTTCAGAGACTTAAGAGGGATTGAGTACCATCACTTGTGATTAACTTTTGCTGTTTTCTTATGGAGAAAACTAAGTCTAGATACATGAAAGGTCATTTTCTCTTGATTAGGATTTGTTTGGTTGCAAGCAATAGACAGACTCAGGCCAACTTAAGGAGGAGGAGGTCTGTTTTGAGAATACAACAGTGAATCCCAAGAAATCTAAGGTCAGTCATTGCAGCTGACTGGTACTTAAATACAACTGATATCAGTTACCTGGAAAACCATAGGGAATCATCTTTTCCCTCAGTCAGTCTATACCTCTCTTATGACATCTTGTCATCTCCTCACTCTATGTTGTATTCTCCTCTCTCTAGGGACTTTTCCTTCTTCCCCATAAACTCTGGCTTAAACATAGCTCCCAATGAAGCTGGTCAGAACTTGGCACTTTCCAGCATTTCCTCCACTGTTCCACATCTTCCCAGTTCCTAAGGGATGGATTAGCACATTGTTTTGAACCAGGTCACCAGTCACATTGTCTCTGATTAGCTGCCCCTAAATCAGTGACCCACACCTGGTCCAGTCAGCCATGACTGAAATGGGATAGAGTCATGTACAAAAAGGGGTTAGATTAGGTAGAAGAGGCTGGGGGCTGGCAAGCACTGGACACATTTCTTGTATTCTGCCTTAATTACAAAATGGTGGAGGGGAGGGAGGCTAAGTTTTTTCCAGCTAAAAGTTGCAGCACATGCATAATACATGATTTCTGCAGAATATTAGTGGCAAAAACTCAGAAGTCTTCTTGATTTACTACTGTATTTCCAGACTGTTTTAAGCTCACTTGATACTATATGGCTATTTCTCTAACTTATTTGGTTGAATATAACCATATAATGACTAATGACTACTGAATTTTAATGTAGGTATTAAGATTGAGTTGGGGAAAAAATCCGCAGAAATAGCAAATCAATAACCCTGAATTTCAGAATCTTTCCCTTTTGGTGGGGGGGAGGGGTGAGCAGAGATGAAAAACTAAAATCTTTCCAATTGTTTTATGCCACCAAACCCAAAAATGTTAGTTAATGTAAGAAATGTAGTACAGATTTTATTATGCAAGTTGCTAATTTAAAGACACATAAAGATCTGAGAGTTTTCATCTTAATATGGACAAATGTGATAATCTTTAAAAAAATAACCATGATAAAGGAATCTAGATAAAACAAAAAACAACAACAGCCACAGGTATTTTTATCAGATATCGGAGTCTGTTCATAAATTTTGTAGATTAGCCCTTTTGGTGAGAGAAATATGTGAGCAAATGAAAAGAGCTCTGTGATCAGAATCAGGAAACATTAGTCTAACATAAGTTCCATGAGAGCAGGAGCTCCCGTAGCCTCAGCACTCATAGCAGGGCCTGCCCCAGAGTGGAAACTCAATAAAGATTAAAAGAATGAATAAATGTTCTTACGATTTTTCACTGAACCAGCTAAGTGACAAAAAACAAGATGATTTTCCTCTCTGGGTGTCAGTTTCTTCATTAATAAAATGAGATGGTTTGGGAGTCATTTTAAGAATTGAGATTCTATGATTATATGACATGTATTCAAAATGTTAAAACATCCGTTTGTTAAATCTTTTCTTAAAACTATAATCTCCATTTGAAAGCAAGTAATTCCCCTGAACGAAGCAATCCTTTATCTTTTCATTAGTAAGACGGTTTGGAATTTATATGTGTGAATTATCTTGGAAAACAGTATATTACTGATAAAAATATTTTATAGCTAATTTAACATTGTTAAATTACAGGAGAGGAAGCTATTGCCATATGCCTCTCAGACAATATTTCAGTAGTTATGACTTCAGCTAACTCAACTCTTATAAAATGCATGATTTTCAGTCTCATAGGCAAACATCTATTGTAACCAACTCTTGAAATAAAACAAAAGCCTATGGTGATTTCCTTAATGAAATTTTTTTTAGATTTTATGTTAATAGGGAACAAATCTTAAAATCTTTTTGGATTTTCATCTCCCGATGTTAGATGTATCTTAACATTTTTGTTTGCAGAATATCATCTCACTACAAAATTGTCCGACTTGTAGAAAGTTTTATGGTCTCGTCCATCTCCCTCTGAATATATGCCATGGGCAAACTAGGAAAAAGACATTCCTCCCAGCTGGCAATCACTCACACGGGATAAACAGTTAGATCATTTTGCTGCCCTAGGCAAACTCTGCCTGAGAGGACCAGCTGGCTTTGCATGGAAATAAGCAAGGTAGAGTGGTTGCACACTGAGCAGGTAGAGATTTTTTTTAAGTGAAAAGAAAAAAAAAAAAAGATAGCACTTCTAATTTAACACTGTTGAAAAACTTGACATATCTGAGCATCTATTTTAGGAAAACCTACATTGCATTACTTAACATCTGCTATCCAGTGTAGGAAAGGAGCTGGTGCTCTGTCTGGTGGCATCACTGATGACATAATAAAATTATGTTGATGTGTCCAGTTGTGCAAAGATGTGACTTGTTGGAACCATGTTAATTATACAGCATGATGTTGTCATGGAAATCTGATGACACTGATAGAGAATAAATAGTTTAATGAGGGCCAGGTTATAAAGGTTTCTGGGGAGCCGCAGATTCCAAGCATATAAATTATTGCCTTTGTCCAAGTTAAATGTCTGGGTAGAAATGGCAATGTCACTTTAGTGGTTAAAAAGATTTAATGCCTCGAAAAAAGTCATGCATGTAAGGCAGTCTCTGAGCTGGATTCTCGCCATCACCTCTCTGAAAGCTTCTGATGCTCATCTATATGGATGCAGAGATGCAGATACTACAGGTGAAAAGATTAAGTCACTGAGGAGTTGTGGGAATTGATAATTGTAGCTCACTATAAATATTATATTATTATCCTCATTTCCTTTATCTTGTTTATTTCACACCACTTCCTATACATTAGCATTGTAACAGTGATCAGTGTGAGCCTCCTGTGTGTCTTAGGTCCACGTGCTTGCACAGGCCTAGCACCTTACTCCTGTGGAATCAGAGGATCAGTAGGGCCCAAAAGAAACCTGAGAACTTGTCTAGTTCTCAAGATTTACTTACTATAAGATTTTTAAATGGGATTATTTAAATTAGCTAATTCTGAATCCAGGTTTTTATAAACTGTGTAAAATATTTTTCATAGTCAAATGCTTCCCTATTTTATAATTTCCCTAAATTATAATTTAGTGGAAAAAAAATTAAAAACACAGAAAATGGTAAATAATAAACAAAAATCCTGCAATGTTGACATATTTTGGAGTACTTCCTTCCAAATATGTTTCTGTAAATGTGCACAAAAATTTACATCAATATATGATATGTATATTTTTACGTAGTTAACTTCTATTGTATATCCAGTTCTACATTGTTTTCCCCACTTGTTACATAGTGCACATTTTCTTATATCACTTAATATATTTCATAGTATTTCATAATACAAGACACATCCAGTCTTCTGCTGTTGGACATTTAGGATGTCTCCATATGTTTGTGATTATACATAATGTAATGAACATTGTCACTCATACAACAATTTTTCTTTTTGTTCTTTATTTCTCTCTTCTGAATTCTCAAACTCAGAACTCATGTAACTCCCTCAATGTTCAATCTATTCAAATAAGCAGTAGCCTAGTTAATAGCAATTATCTGTATCTACAGAGCTGTACTTGTGAAAAACTGAAAAACTATTAGGCTGCAATTTTTCCTCAGTTAAGCAGAATTTCACCAGAAATAATATTAGTTAATGCCTTGAGATGGTCTTAAGTGAAGCCTAAGTAGTAAAATGAATGCAGTTGAACAATTTACACATATTTTAGACAGTAAATATGAAATATTAATGGATAATTAATTCAAGAACTTAATATTTAGCATGCAAGAAAAATGTGAAATATTGGTATGGTTTAAACAACATACTCTTAGATTAATACTACCCTGAAGAGGGGAATAAAAGAAAAAAAAATCCCCTGAGGAAAAAAAAAAGCCAAAGAGAAACAAACAGAACCACTTGCTTTTCTGAAAAAAAAAAAAAAAAAATTTTTTTTGCTTAAAACTATTTATAATTCCAAAAAATACGAAATTTTACATTATCTGGAAATCATTACAGAAAAACTTAGTTTAACTCTCCTGCCTCAATTCTCTGGATTCTACAAGGAAGAAGCTTGGTGGGACCACTGGATCTGAAGATTTGTGACCCTGGACAATGTGCGTATGCTATCTTGGTCTCATTGGCTTAATCTGTACAATGTACAATGACTGTATGAGAACTGAATGTAAAGTCCCCGGAAGGATGCCTGATGCATAACTGGCACTTAGTTCCTTCTGTTCCTGCTTTTAAATGATAATGAGAGATTATTTCATGAGATACATTTTTTAAATAATTACTCTCTTTGATGAAAGACAGCAACTAAAACTGTGCTAGTAGATGAATGGTTATTTTTCCATAAAATCGTAAACCTGTAAACAACTTGAGGGATGATTGACAATACACTAAACATAAATGAAGAATTAAAATTCAGTTAAGCAATTCTGGTGTCCCTACAGTACTCTGATATTTTTATGTGTAGCTAATTGGTCAAAAAATAATGAAAATAATAACTTAAATATGTATAGCAATTTATGGTTTCAAGTACCATCATATTGAGTTGGTTTGATCCTCACACAGTCAATATTACAGAAGTTCATGCAAGGTGAGTAATTGGCCTTAGACAAAAACAACTAATTAATATTAAAGACAGAATTGAAAGATATCTTGTTATTTCTCTCTCAGTTAAGTCTTTTAACCATCAAGTAAGGAGAGAAGAGGAAAATCAAAACTAAAATGATGGAGTATCTAAAAGTTAATGGAAGGAAAAACTTACTAAAAACTGTGCTCCTCAATGATTTTTAGTATTTTAAAAAAACAAAAATTGAAAATAAATGAGCCATGTATGCATCATAAAAACTAGAAAAAGTTTATCAAAGTAAAAGAATTTGGAAGCAGACATTACTAAAGATAAAAAGCAAATATTAGTGGAATGGAAAAGAGAATAAATAAAAGCAAAGCAAGTATTTTAAAAAGCAGCTGATTCTTTTGGGGGGGATTCACTTAAATAGACATCCATGGCCAACATGATAAAGGAAGAATTAAGGAGAGTACAAATGGAAAACATCCCAGTTCCATCTAACCTTCCAAAAACAGATAATCCACTGCTATTCAGACTTCTTAGAGAACGAGCCAGATGCTCAGTTCTCCAATTCCTTTTATGAAATTAGCATATACGTAATATCAAGCACCTGGTAAAGATGCTGTATTAGTTTGCTAAGGCTGTGATAATAAAGTACCACAGACTGAATGGCTTAAACAACAGAAATGTATTGTTTCAAAGTTCTAGAGGCAAGAAGTACCTCACTGCCCACAAAAAAACCAAAACCAAAACCAACCAAACAAACAAAAACGCTGCCCATCAACTATAACACAGACCTTTTAAAAAGCCCCTCTGGATCTGTTATTCACACTAGCCACTTATCTTTTTGATATTTCTATTCAGAAGGATTAGCAATTTCTTCTGCCTTCAGTTAGCTGCATTGCTGGGCCCGTGATAGGCAAACTTTTGTATATACCACAGCTTCCTCTACTTGTGGTTACCTTTCTCTGTCGTTTCATGAAATGGATTGCTACTTTGCAAGACAATCTGAAACTGCTATAAAATCTCCAATAATGAACATCTGCTTCACTAATAACAAATCTATATCCCACACCTGTTTATATGCTAGCTTAGTATTTAATGACTTTTATTATTAAAGCCAAATCACAGTGGTTTTTAAAAAGTGACTTTAATTCCAAATCATAGTACTTCTTTTTTTTAAGTGTAAGTTTTCAAAACCATTTTTAAATGGCAATTAAACTCAATACATGATATATGACCCAAAAATGATGTCATTTATGTGATTCAAAAATGATATCACTCAACTGAGGAAATGATGTGAACAGCTGTGACACAAGTTCATGCACACACTGATATCGACCACCATAGTCGTGAATACTTCCTTGTGGGTAGTTATTATAAGATGCAAATTATTATGGATACACACTGATTCAGAGCTGTGAAAATATGTTTGAAAAAGTCTTAGATTCTAAGTAATATGGCAATAAAGCAATTTATAATGGATATTATCTCATCCTAGATGTTAGGGTAACCTAATAAAGTAGAGCAATGGTTCTCAAAGTGTGGTCCCAGGACAAGTAACATCAGCATCACCTGGTATATTAGGCAGGGTTCTTCAGAGTTACAGAATCAATAAGATATAAATGTAGATATCAGATATAGATATATGAGGGGGATTAAGGGAATTGGCTCACACAATTATGGAGGCTGAGAAGTCTACGATAGGCTGTCTGCAAGCTGGAGACCCAGGATAGTGGTGGCGTGGCTCAGTTCAAGCTCAAGGCTTCAGAACCAGGGAATATACATATATTTGATATTTCTATTGAATATGCAAGAGGCCTGCATTTCATAATGGCAAAAATAGTCCTTGGTCTCTTTTAAAATTTTCATCCTTAGCCATTTCCCTTTCTTTGTTCGCTTTGCTCTAAATTGTCCTGTTTTCATAGTCCTTCCCCATTTTCCTTTTACCAACTTAGATTCATTTCCCTTTTATGGTTTTCTCAAACTTTCTCTCCCTCACTTTTCCTATTTTTAACTTTTTAACCTTGGTTTAACCAAAATGAAAGTAACTAGTCATGTTAACATTGAATCTCCAAATTAAGGACTAGAGAAATATAGAAATATGAACAAGTACCTATAAAACATCACTATTAGGACTCTGGGAAGCTAAACTGCTGTCCTCTGTCATTATAACAAGTAAAAGTATCTATTGGAGGATAATATAGAAACAATTGCTAAAATATGCTAATATTTGGGCATGTCATTTTATTTTCTATTTTAGAAAACATAGTCTCAGAAATCACATTCATCTCATTGACTTTAGTGCTGGCTTGCATGCTGTGTATTCTTTTGGGCCCAGACAAATTTTCTTTTTTAAAAATTGTTAATACACATGCCGTAGAAAAATAACGAAAGACAAGATGTTCCTTTGTTGAATGTTCACTGTAATATCCTTATTGCTTAAAAACGGTAAGGCTTGTTCTTCTCTCAGGAGAAGCCTATTTCAGAAATAATTATCTTTGTATTGGAGTCAAACAAACAATCCATCATAAAACTGAAATATCATTGGAGGTTCAAGCTCATAGCACCAAATAATAAATGTATTTGCATTTTCTTATCATGGGTGAGTCATGTATGCATCATAAAAACTAGAAAAAGTTTATCAAAGTAAAAGAACTTGGAAGCAGACATTAATAAAGATAAAAAGCAAATAGTGGGATGGAAAACAGAAGAAATAAAAACAAAGCAAGTATTTTAAAACTACTTTGTGAATTGAGTAGAAAATTTTACTTTGGAATTTTAAAGAAACAGCATGATCAATTCAGAATTTACATCTCAAACTCCAGTGAAGTAACCTATTTTTCCATAATTTTTGTTGGCTCTGTAGGCTGAGGAGGTAACATCTACTGACAGTCACTGTATTGTTTGTTAGTTTCAAACGAGGTACACAGTGAGTGAGTGGAGTCAGGCAGCAGACTTAGGATACAAGGAGGAGTTTGTGAAGGCTCACACTCAATCTGCAATAAAACCGGTGGCAGGTTAACGTACCTCTCAGCTCCGGATAGATTTGTTATACAGAAATTACAGACTGGCCGACCTAACTATTGCTAAGAAACATGCTTCTTGGTAAGTAGCATATTTTACAAATGTTGATTTGTTTTAAAATGATAGGAGATATACATATTTGGCTTTTGTTGTAATTTTCCAGAGTTATACAGATTTCATACAGTGCTGGGCAATGTTGTGATTAGTATTTGTCCTACTAGATTTTTAGGTGACAAGGTTTGGCAATTTAGAATAATCTTGGAAATGCGTGTATAAGTTAAAGAAGCAGTCATGATCAGTATTTGACCTGTATTTTTTAATTCCATTAAAATCAGCATAACATTTTTGGGTTTAATCAGTAGTTGTTAAAGACAATAGAGCCTTCATGATCTAAGTATTAGCATGACTTCTTGTTTAAAAATATTTTGGACATCTATATGTTGTTAAATGCGCTGATATATATTCTAAAAGGGACTGGTTCTGTGTGATTATCATGATACTTAAGATAAATGGAAATCCTTAGGTTGTCAGTTTTAAAATTAGTTTCAAGTAGTGGAACAATGAAAAGGTAAAATTTTAATATGCTGTATATTTTAGTAATATTCATAATTGTATATTATACAGTATAAAATATTTTTAAATATAACATTTGCATGCATTAGTCTTAATAGAAATCTGACAAACCTTTCAAAGAAGATGATATAGGAAGCTTTCTCATTTTATAAAAGAGCATAATTAAATAAGAATTTCGTTGGAAACTATCTAAATGTTTTAAAAATGCTTCATTGATAAAATGCTTCTTTTACTATCAAGTTAATATTGTAAAATACTAGTGGAATTTTAGGGCTTGGATTATTTGTTTGGAAAACAAACATTTTCGTAAGAGAATCTGTTGGTAAGTGCACGCTGAGTTGAGGAATTTTCCAGTTAATAAAGGCTAAAAAGATATCTGAAATCTCCAGGAAATTTAGGTGAAAATATATTTTATTGCAATGATTATACTTTGAACAGTTGTGAACACTACCTCATGTGTGAGACAGTTTCAGTCTTTATTTTGGATGTATAAAGAATGCCACTATTTTGGCCAGGCATGGTGGCTCACGCCTGTAATCCCAGCACTTTAGGGGGCTGAGGCAGGCGGATCACCTGAGGTCAGGCGTTCAAGACCGGCCTGGCCAACATGGTGAAGCCCCATCTCTACTAAAATACAAAAATTAGCTGGCTGTGGTGGTATGTGCCTGTAATCCCAGCTACTCGGGAGGCTGAAGCGAGAGAATCACTTGAAGTGGGGAGGCGAAAGTTGTGGTGAGCCAAGATCGCGCCACTGCACTCCAGCCTGGGAAATGAGTGAAACTCCATCTCAAAAAAAAAAAAAATAAGAATGTAACTATTTTAAGGAATGTTTGATAACCTATTTGGGATATAGTAACCATAACTATATTAGTACCTTAAATGATACTTTTACTTTTCAGTGTATTTAAGTAATTTTAATATTAGGTCAATCTGCACAAAGAAAGTCTCTAATTGATTATGTATTTGCAGTTCAAGTTTTGCCTTAATTGCAAGCCCACTATTCTACTTGGTAACAGTACTATAAATAAAGAAGAGTACTGGTCTAGGAAATAGGAGACCCAGGTTTTCATTCTGGCTCCTCAAGACTGCTTCTAACCATTGGGTCACTTCCTGTGTAAAATGATTTCTTAAAGTTTTACTCTATTTTTGCAAATCCACTTCTGCCTTGTTGGCTTCCATTATCCTGTCATGTTGGCAACGCTGCATACCTGTGTAAAATGCATCGGATATTTTAAACAAGGGTAATCTTTTCACCTGGGAGCTCCCTTTAGGTCATAAGGTTCAGTGCCATTGGTGGGGAAATAAGTGATGTTGGTGATTTAGGAGAATGATCCCAGCCTCTGGAAAGAGCATCTACGCTTATGTGAAGTGGTCACCATTTTGTTTGTCATTTACCAAGGTCCTGACACATGCATGTTTCATGGTCTTCAAAGAAAATTCTGACCAATACCCACCTTGAAGATACATATTTTTTTAAAGGGATCCTGCAGTTGAATTCATCTGTGCAGTAGCTTCTCACATGCACAATCATAAAATAGGTTCATACCATATCCATGACCTCTTCATTTGCCCAAGATTTCCTGTATTTGACTGGAAATTTAAAGTTTGTGGTCTTGAGTTTTCCGTCATTTCACTGTAGTGAGGTGGCAAAGCATGCGCTTGAGATGATGGGAGTTCGAAACCCTTCTCCTCCACTTCCAAGTGGTTTCACGAAAACTATTTGTCTTTTCTGCTCACTTTCTTTGTAAATAAGGGTACTAATATTAAAGATTGCTGTAACAATTAAATAGGTAATAATTATAAAGTGTCAAGTGTAATACTTTAACCAATAAATGGTAGATAATTATTGTTGTCTTACTAAATTATTTTATCAAATGTCTTATTAAATTATCAACTGTTTCTATTTGGATTCACAGCACTTTCTAGGATTGCTGAAACTATATGGGTTTTATGAAGTTATTTATGTCAATGTTCCAGTAAGATGAGTGAATTAGTTTCCTGTGTGAATTTAGAGTCAACCAGATCTAACTCTAAATTATAGTTTTGAACTATAATTACTTCAATGGTTAAGACCATTTTGGCCTGGAGGAGTAAAAAGTTATATTTTGCAGTGCATGTGAAAGAAGTATTTGTGAATTCATTTCTGCCTTCTATTCATACCTTGGTTAAAATGAGCCACGGTTTTGAGCAGTTTCTTTGGAACATTACATAAACTTGCTTATTCTTGGCCACATAGCAGTTGGGAATACGCAAACAGGCCTGAAAGGAACCAAACAGCAAATTCTTTACAAGCAGGAAACCTAATATTTACACAATAATAGGGTGATGGCTGCTAAGGTGGCTTATGACTAAGTTTTCTTGTTCATCATGAATAGGAGCTAGCATCTTTTCTTCAAAGACTTGTGTTAATATGTTCCACGGGACTGAACTGAAGCACAATTGTGACACAGGCATTTCAACACCAGAGGATCTCTGCTCTTCCCCTCCCCTGCCCCAATACAGAGTGACCTCCCATTCTCCTCCATTCCCTTATCAAACTGGCTTTCTGAGCTTCTAGTTTACACCAAGATACAAATGGCTTGTTGTGGTTCATCAACATTTTCTATATATTTGCATTTTAACACACTGAAAAACTTTAAGCAAGAAATCTAAAGCTCCAAGCCCATACAATGGTAAGCAATAAGACTGGCTTGAAAGGTTTTGGAGAAACATAGAGGTATAATCTCTAAATCATACATATTCATTGCCCCCAAAGGGCAAAAAATTATTCTAAGGAGCAAAAACTTATTCTTTTTATGTATAAGCACAGATATACATGTGGTACATAGATATATGGCATATCTGTAGTATTAAAACTTCATGAGAGACAAGTATGAAAAACATGTCTAAGAAGGTCCCTTAGGAGAGCAACAATGATTACAAAGGTTGAGAAACATGGCTCTAGATGAGGGTGTCAAAGGACTCCATGAGCCTGCAGAGTATGAATTTTTGCTGAACTGTTTTTTAATGTTTTTAGTAGGAAGGAACTGATGCCTGATTTAGCACTTATATTTGACACCAGTATTTATGTTCTAATACATCAAATATGATCAGCTGCGGTGCCATTACCCTTTTTGGTTTTAATAGGAAATAAAGAGGAAAGACTTGAGGACAAGATATACTTAAATTTGAATAAAACTATACTTAAATTTGAATCCAGCTGTACCTCTTACTTGTTCTGTGACCCTTGGCAAATCACTTACCCTCTTTAAGCCTCAGTTTTCTTCTCTTTAGTTACTTGGGAATCAAAATGTCTACCTGATGGAATTCCAATATCATAAAGATTAATAAGAGTAATATACATAAAACTTTCTGTAAATTGCCTACTATGTAATAAATACATGCCCATTAGTAGCTATAATTTTATTTGTTGTATCTTTTTACATCAATTACTGGCTTAAAACTTATTATAGAAAAAGAAATCTCGATTTAGTAGATAAAGGTATTATCCGTGAAGGACAGAACTTCCTCTAAGACAAGTGTTAATCTATTCATAAAAAAGAAAGATAAATTTCTATTATTTCTTTAAACCAGTAACCAAACCTATTAACATAAAGTAAAAAACAGAATAAAATCCAAATTAGCATATCTAGACTAATATAATCTCTGTTAAATGTAGAGTAATTGTCTGGGCTGTTCTATTGAAATACATTTTCTTTAAATACTACATTGCACTGAGCTGTAAAGTAATTGTTTTATTCCCCTAGAACCATGACTCAGTGTTGCTTGGAATTCCCATCTGTTTGTGACATCACTTTTGCCTCGAATGTTATTCCCTTACTGGATAAACATATTTGCCTTTATATTTTATGACATGTAATTGTAGAATAGATAAGTTAATTGAAAGGAAATAGTATTTATTCCTGAGGATTCATATGGAGTTAATCCAATGTAAGTATTAATGCAACTCTGTGGAAAATTTCGTTTCCTTAAAGGGAGTGTCCACAATTTACCAGACCTTTCTTTCTCTCTCTCCCTATTTTTTTCCTCCAGGTACTTGTTCTGCTTTTGTGATTCGCTCTTAAAACCCTAACCTATTAACATTGTTTCCAGGGTGTTTTTTTTTTTTTTTTTTTGCTTTCTTTTCTTTATAAGATTAATATTTAATACTTCTAGAGACAAAACTCCAATGGAGAAGGGAAGTGCTTCAATTGTATGCATTGTTACGGCAAAATAGAATAAATGAGCAACTCTGATATGCATGATATATTCTCCATTGCCTTTTCAGCTTATCTTCTATTTTGGTAATTTATCTCCTCCACAGTGTTTTCACTTTTCTGTACTGCAAGTCATTAAGAATGAGTACCTGTAGAGTAGTATTCTCCATGCCAAAGTGTGGCTTTGTAATTCTTGACTTGACAGCAGAAAATTTTGACTTTGAGAAGCAGGGTTAAGAGAGTTCCATATGTAGGCAACACATTTATCCAGCAGAAGTAGCCCCCAAGTAGTGGAATCCAAAAACTACCACTACTATACAATTATTCAAAACCTTTCCTAGTTTTCCAGAGAATTGAAAAGACAGAGTTTCCCAGGGTAGACAAACATCACATTTCAAAAGCATGTGAGAAATCAAAGAACCTCATTTGGAATCAAATATATTGGCTCAGATTCTGTCTCCATATGCCTTAAAAATTATACTGCAAAAGGACTATGGAAGTTTTGACTTTAAAAAGCCATTAGACTGCAAGTTGGGTTAAGAATACATGCATACTAAATGACATCCTGGAAGTTTCGGTGCACTATGGGTAGTCTCTAATCCATGTAGCATTGTCATAAGTTTACCTACTGCCATTTCAATGAAAGAATCTTGAGTTTTCAAGATAGTATGAGGCAAATGTTTTAGCAGAGATTTGAAATAGAGCTCCTTTGAGAACCTCCCAGTGAAATAATTTCCCCAAACCTGGAAATCTAAAAGTGGCATCCTCAAGAGGTTAGAATGATGTTCACATACTTGAACTTGGAACTACAGTATCATGAAGAATTAATATGGTATTCTTCATCCCTATTTATTTTAGTTAAGACAGGAAAAATGACTTAATCAAGATGTCTCATCTAGGAAATTTTGAATTAAAATACAGTCTTCTTTCCAAACATTTATTCTGCTTCTCTCTGTTCTTACCTAATAGGCTGGACAAGAGCCCCGGCCCATGTGACAGACTCCTATCCCCCTGCACTGGAAGAGGGTTGGGGGATAGGAAATAGGAGACCTATGTTTTCATCCTGGCTTCTTAAGACTGCTTCTAACCATTGGGTCACTTCTTTTGCGAAACTTCTTAAAGTTTTACTCTATTTTTGCAATTCCACTTCTGCTTTCTTGGCTTCCATTATCCTGTCATGTTGGCGACACTGTGTACCTGTATACAATACACAGGATATTTTAAACAAAGACAATATTTTCACATGGGAGCTCCCTTTAGGTTAAGATTCAGTGCCATTGGTGAGAAATAAATGATGTTGGTGATTTAGAAGAATGATACTAAATCCGTCTGTTGATTCTGTTTGCACCTCGGTCACCAAATCCAAGGTTTTTCCTCCTGTTAAATATACTAAAAAATTAATTGAGCCAGACCTGTGACCCTTCTCTATTAAAACTGTTTTTGTTTCTCCTTACCGTTGTGCATCTCTATATCTTTCTCTGGAAATATTTCAAAATAATCTGGAGAAACATTGTCAACTATTTTTCATTCCTTTAGAAAGATTAAAGTGGCCTTGGCTAGTGTGGGGAAGGCACTGGCTGGTCTGAGTTTGTTCACTAGCTGGGGTATTGTTAAATGAGCGGACACTTGTCACTGCTGCTCACATGTTGTCTTTCTTTTCTCCTTTACAACTCTCTTGGGCCTTTTAGGGTACTTCAGTGTGATGGAAGGAAACAGAGATGGCTTGATAATTGATTTGTTCCTGCTATACTGGTTCTATGTCTCTTATAAAGTAGCAGGGCCTGATTCTGTTCTATGTGGTATCAGTCAGAGTTCTGACTGGACACTGAAGGCATAAACAGCTCAGATTTTAAATTAGAATTTAAGGACCTACTTACAGAGATGTGGGCAGGTTTAGGGGAGTGAGTAGCTGATGTTAAGGTACTTATTGACTCGCCGTAAGTCTCCCCATTCCTGAAAAGGAAGGGAAGGTAATGGAGTTGCCTAAGTTTATTAAGAGCTGAAACTGGAGGCTGTATGGAAACTACTCAACAAGAGCTGTTCTTCTAGAGAGAGGCCATTGCCAGAATGCAGGCACAGAAGAAACTCAAAAGAAATACCCTGACTTCTCTCTTCTGCTGTTCAGCAGTAGTGCACAGGGTCTAGCGAGGGAGATATATTGGCTCCTAAGAGAAATGGTCCCAACTTGTCCTTTTGCATTTTGATATGCTTTTTGATGGTCTCCTGGTGTTCTGTGATATCAGCTGGCATGTGTCACAGCCATCCATGAGCCTATCTATAGCAGCACCAACTCCTAGTTCTGAATTCAATTGTTTTCATTCTTCTATGCATTTAGAACAGAGATAACCATCACTTTAGTCAATTGCTTAACAACTTTTTATTGAGCATATATTATGGGCTAAATACAATGTTAGGAAGGCCCCAAGGATATCAAAGTGAATGAAGCAGGAAAAGAACCCTGTCCTTAAGCAGTTTAATTCTCGACTTTTTTTTTCCTGCCTAGAACTCAGAGACTCTTCTAGAAATCCTTAATCTTCTGATGATTTTTTTTTTCTTGGTGCTTTGCTCAATTCTAAACAATTGAATGACCAAATCGATAGGTAAGGTATTTATTTATAGTACTCTATTTTGTATCATTGTCATTCATTCATTCAAAAAAAATATTTCTGATCATCTACTATGGTTAGTATATATTGAGATTGAGAAATTAGTAAAATATCTTAGGGTTCAGGTTTCTACTCATCTAGATAAAAGCAGATATGCAAATAACTACAATGGCAAGGTGTCAAGAACAAGGGACTAGCAAATGATTCCATTGCTTTGGATGAGGGTGACCATATGGGGTAATAACCATAACACCCAATTTCCTGGCTGCTCTGACGAGTAGTTTAAAGACTCATTGCTAGTAATGTGTGCTTTTATTTAATGGGAATCCCATAAGTACTCACTTGTAAAAAGCAGGGTTTCCCAGAATCCATTGGCACAAACCGTTCAACTCCTTGACATACACACAGACCAATTCAGGCACAGTGTTAACACTGTTTGGGATAAACTATATGACTCTGAATTAGGGAGGTCAGAAGAAAGTATGTTTTTAGAGATCCTTGGACATACACTTTTTACTTGTCCTATAGCCTATACTTTAGAACGATACTCATTGAAACTGTGAAAAATGAAACCACATCATGAAGAAGTTTTCCTAATAATAGCATTATTTGTGTATCTTAACGGTTGTAACCATGGACTCTTTATAGCTACTTAGGAAACAGCTCTTGTCATGTTTCCAAATCTATCTCCAAATGCTTTGTCTAGACAAGAGTTTGCTGGTCCTCTGACGTATTAAAAATGGAGCTCAGTTCTGTTTTTTAATCTGGGACTAAAAGTTTTCTCTGGCAGTACCGTTTTGGCATACAATTTGGCTCTTTCTATCTTCTCTAAATGACTTTTTGATTCTCTTTTCTGTTGTTTTCTGGAGAAAAGGTGTCCCTGATAAAGATAAGGGAAATGAATCTTAGCCATTTTCTGTCAGGAGCACAATCATCTTCAGGTTCACCATAACATCCACAGAGACTGGATTCATACCTTAGCTCTGACTTTGTTAACACCAGCTCATCGTACAGATGGTTTAGTACTCAGACACCAATGAGGCCTCTGCAAGGTAACATTCAGATTCTCCTCATCCATATTTGGAGGTTCTCATAAAAATCAGTCTCGGGGACTGTCTTATTGGAATTTGGGGGTTTATTTTTATTTTTAATTTTTTTTATTTGTAGTGAACGAGGTTGAGTGTTTATATACTGTAGAATGTACAGTATATTCAAGGAACTGGGAAACAGTGTAAACTTATTTTTATATAGTATGTTGGTTATATTTTAAAACATTATTCTCGGTGTGTTTTCTTTTGTCTCCAGACAGCTTTTCCAGTGAAGGACCTTTAAATGTAAAGCCATTTGTCAAATTATTAATCTAAAAAAGTGAAACAAGTATCTTCTCTGTTTCTGGACTTTTTGTACATTCTCAGTGTTTGTTGATCAACTTTTTTTTTTTCAAATGAGCCATTGAATGAATGCACTGCTTTACATTTATTGATCCCTCACCTGAAAACATATTACTGAACATTTTGTTTCAAAATATAGCATATACACTATTGAAAAATAAGTGTATCCTGTGTCAGTTATCTAATTTGAAGACAACTTGTTTAATTTTACCCTTTTGCCAGATTTTCCTTACGTGGTTAAAAAAAAATCTTGGGAGAAAACATGTACTCTGAAGACATTAAAGTCAGAATTATTTAAACAATTCTATGTCTGTCTCTTATATTATGCAGTTAAGGTAAGGCATGTCCTTTCTTCTTTGAGTAATACCAGTGGCACAGGGGACTCAAAAAGCATTGTTTCCAAATGTTTGCCATTTTGATGCTGATGATAACTATTATGATATTTTGCCTTAATAAATTCTTACATTGTAATAGGATATGACTGTATCAATTATCTAGTGGATTTAATGCCTCTTAACTGTCTGGTAAGGCAGGGAAAGGATTACCTATCAGTCAGCCAAGTCCTGTGCTGTGACACATTGAATCAAAGAAAATTCATAATGTCATATAGATAAACACAAAAGACTTTTGTGTCTTGGTTACTCACTGCCCTACCTTATTGATTTGCTTTTCTTCTTCTTCTGATAAAGGCAATGAAATATCTATCCTGTATGGAATAAATGTGAGTTACTGATGTAACCAAATGACTGCCCAAGGCACAATGCCACTCTCCACATGACAGCTTGTTACAGGATTCGTCTTTCAACAATAAAACCCTACAGCCTTTGCACCAAGCTCAAGCATGAAGGATATCATGTTATCCTTTCAGCATTTCCTAGTATCTTTTACTTGGGCTCTTATTTGTCTCCAAGTATCCCTTATCTTGAATAATGTATGTCACTTTCTCTCATACATACCTATTTTTTGTGATTTCCTCTGAATAAACCTTGTTTATCAAGGAAACATTCTCCATGGACCAGTGCCCTGAACATGAAGCTTTGTTATAATGGAACTAATGTAAATTAGAATTTATTTCCTTTTCTCATACTTCAAACACATGCATCCTTCGCCAGAATATATACATACAACCAATCTTTCCAGGTGAAATCTCTCACTCTACTTGGTTAGTGTTCTAGAATCTCCTAGAGAAGAACTGTTTTGAGTGTAGTCTACATGTTACATACATGACAAAAAACACAGGTAGGTGCTCCAAAAATGTTGAAACCACATATTTGTGAACTGGCTATGTATATGAGGTACTGGCTCATGCATTTATTTAACCATATGTCATTATTGCCTGCCATGTGCCAGGCTCTGTGCTGAGCACTGAGGTCTCCAGGCGTGACATTTCTTTTCTCTTAGCAAAGTGGACAGCAGGAAAAGAAAGGGTGCTAATACTGGAAACGTAAACAGGTCTTATGATTAGAATTATGTTCTTAAAATGTATTTTGTACTGATTTTATTTTATTAAGCTTAACATTACTTTTTTTTTCAAATTAAAGCAAAATGTAACATGGTAAAACTTAAGAATCTAGAAAGAAATGTAAGAAAAAGCAAAACTTTCTTTCCTCTTCCCCAAACTTCCAATCCTTATTTCCCCAAATAAATTTTGCTAATGGATTTTGTGCTTTGTTTCACAGTAAAACAAAATAAATCAAAACTAAAAACACACAAGCACACAAACATATATACATGCGCACAAATTGTATTATATGATATATTCTGCACCTTTATATTTTTACTTAGTACTATATCTGGTGTGTCATCTTGTAGCCTTTTTCATAGTATGATATATTTACCCCATAATATAATTTTAAAATTTTGAAATAATCTCAAAATTACAGAAAATCTGCAATATAGAACGAAGAACTTTTTCTTTTCTGAGTGAGTTACCCTATCACCCTGGAGCATTGTGGTATGGATTTTTTATAAGCAAGACAATCTCCTATACAACTACAATACAATCATCAAAATAGGGAAATCAACGTAGATACATCCTATACCCAATCCTCAGACCCCATTCAGATTTTGGCATTTGTCCTAATATAGATAGATATAGAATCCATTTCAAAATCACTGATTACCTATCATTGTTGTGTCTATTCAGCCTTCTTTAGTCTGGAAAATTCCTCAGCATTTTGTGTTGTGGTGGTGGTGTTTTTTTAATTTTCCTGATCTTGACTCTTGAAAATTACTGCCCAGTTTGTGTTTCCTGATGTTTCCTCTTGATTGACTTCAGGTTGTGTATCTTTGGTAGGAATATCACGAAAATGATGCTATATTCCTTTTGCTATATCCTATCAGATCTCAGGTAATTTTAGTTTCTCCCATTACTGATAATGTTCACTTTGGTCCCTTGTTAAAGTTCTTATTTTCCAGGCTTTTCTACCGCAGAGTTAATCTTGTCATCCTTTATAATTAATAAGCATTTTGTGCAGAGGTATTTGAAACCTTATAAATATCTCATTCTTTGTCAAACTTTCCATTTACTCATTTATTTCCATCCATATGGATGATGGTTTCCTGTTTTATCCAATGAGTTATAACCCCTTACTATCATCAATTATTTTGATGTGCAAATTTTTCCAGATTGGGCCAGAGGGAGTTCCTTCAAGCTGCCTCCTGTGTCCTTTTGACTCAGGAACCTTGTCATTTTTTGAGCACTTCCTTGTTATCTGTTCACAGTAAGATGTTTCAGGCTCATTTTGTACTTTCCTTATCCCAGCCCTGATGTCAGCCTTTCTCTAAGAAGTCCTGGTTGCTTGTAATGGAGGGTGGTATTTGGAAACCAAGATTTGGGTGCTTTTGGTGGTGTTGCTGCTCAAACCTTCTCAGTGGCCAGAGCTGGGAGCAAATGTATATATGTGCATGCACATACACAAACATGTGCACATGTACGTCCATTATATCTGTCAGTGTATGTTGAAAACCATGACTTTACACTGATACCTCCAATCTGATACCACACAGTGTACTCTTATTTTTTTCCCTTTCCCTATTTATAACATCTCCAAGAGTGAAAAGCTGATTCTCATTATCCTAATATATTTATGAAATTGATCAACACCCCTGTGTAACCATCTCTCATTGCCACTGCCACCTTTCCTTAGATGCCTCCTCGTCCCAACTGGGCTCTGACACACCACATGGGGCTGCCAGCACCCTACTCTTCTACCCCCATGTGGAAGTCATCCCTATTCCACCCATGCGCCAATACCCCATGGCAAGCTGAGTTCCACCCGCTAGCATGGACATCCTCCTCACCCCACCAGGTTGCCCCCATGTGTGGACACCTTCATTGTCCTCTGGAGGCCCTGACTCCCTATGCTGGGCGCTGCTTTGCCACAGTTACCTTTCTGTCTCCGTTCTGACCCCCCTTTTCTGAGTCCTCAAGGGTCCCCCACCCCCATGGTGATGCAGACTATACCTTGCTCTGTTTCATCTAATAACTTCAGAAAGGAATTACTCAAGAAAATTAAGGAGACAGTGAATTCTTATAAGATCACTGTCTGCCAGTATTTTAATTTGAATAATGATAACAGAAGAATAAAAAATAGGATCTCTAAATGTTTTGATGACCACAGTGGCTTAGACCACCTCATCTCTCTTTTCTGAGTCTCTTTCTCTCCCCCCAGTGAGAGTAATCAGTGATTAGTGGTGTTGTTAGTGTATGTTTTGCCTTTTTAATGTAGGTAGTCCTTAACTTGTGAACCCTATAGGAAAATTCTGTGTACTTGAATATCTTCTCCTGGTTTCTCCTATCCCTGGGAACTCCTAGCCACATACCTTCTCTTTTCATTTCTGGCAAAGCTGCTATTAAGAGAAACCTCATTCCAATACCATAGTCACTAAAGCAGGAGATCGTGGTCCTCTTTTGTCACTTCTTACTTATTTAGAGCTCAGTGATCTCCGGGTCAGACTCAGGACCAGGACTCAGCAGTATGGTATATAGGCCCGGGGTTGGGTAGGAGGGCTCTAGACAACTCTAAGTGGCAATGGGCTGGACACTTCAGGGCATCCATAGCATGGTTTGATTTTATTATATGCATGAACAAAATGTTGATGTACCACATAAATATGTACAAATATTATGTATCAATAAAAGATTAAAGGAACTTCAGGGCTCAGGGAATTTGAGAGTTCACATATAGTATGGCGACAACTTTAGCCACATTAAGGTTTCTTAGATTCTTTCATGCTAACTACAGACATAGGCAATTGTCTCTGGGGAATGCTCCAGACTGCAGTAGAAATTTGCAGCTGTTGGGTGTTCTATTCACATATAGATAAGACATGGTGTGGGAGGTTTGTGCTGCTGGGCGAGTTTGTGTCAGCCTGACCCAGAGGGCAGGCAGTCTGTTTCTGTCTGTCTAAAAGTCAGCGCTGTGACATCTGACACTGATAAGCAAAAGTAATGTTGGTATGAAATTTTAATCCCTAAAAGTTGGCTGCTCATGGGTTATAGCTTTATCGATGCCTCTGATTACATATTAAATAGTTTATAAATTTATTCATGCAATAGATCTTGGAAAATTTTCCCCAGAGGAGGACACTCTTGCCATTTTAAGCAAACTCAAAAATCACATACCTGCTGACCTGATTGTAATCTGTTTATTCATGACATTTAAAGTAGGAGCACAATTTTGTAAATGTACTCACTTTGCAAATTGTAGGCTACAATTTTAATTTGGCATGTTAAAGTATCTTTCATTACACCAGATAAAGTGCCAAGCCCATAGGCTCAGAGAACCTGAAGGTTTTACAGGCAGCAAGTCAGGGAGATTTATTTTGGGTCTTGGGCTGAGGGCTCAGGCTGTCAGCAGGAGCTCATTTATTCATTCACTTATTCAATGGATATTAATGAGCACCTCCTGTGCTCAAAATACTGTTAAGTAGGTAACAGGATACACAGAAGTATGACATCAGGTTCGGAGTTTTTTGCTTGTTTGTTTGTTTGTTTTTTGAGATGGAGTCTCGCTCTTGTCATCCACGCTGGAGTGCAGTGGCGCAGTCTCGGCTCACTACAGCCTCTACCTTCCAGGTTCAAGCTATTCTTCTGCCTCAGCCTCCTGAGTAGCTGGGATTATAGGCGCCTGCCACCACGCCCAGCTAGTATTTGTACTTTTAGTAGAGATGGGCTTTCACTGTGTTGACCAGGCTGGTCTCAAACTTCTGACCTCAGGTGATCCGCCCACCTCGGCCTCCCAAAGTGCTGGGATTACAGGCGTGAGCCACCACGCCCAGCCAGGTTTAGGTTTTAAAAGCTCACTCTGGCAGCATTGTGGAGGATGAAATTCAGGAGAGGTAGACAAAGGCAGGAGAGCCAGCCAGAGATCATTACAGTGTTTGGGGGAAGGAGCTGGCTTGAGGTGGGGATGGCAATGGAAAGAAGGAGACAGATTATACCCTATGTGGTTCTCAAACTTCCCCAGGGTTGTGAGCCACTCTTATCACCAGATGAAAACCTTTGCCCTCTACAGAGAGAAGAGTGCATCTGGGCATGAATAAATATACAGTTTCATAAGGCCTGCCCTTCATCATCCCCATCAGGAAAGTGGGGCACAGGCCTGGATTCTAGAGGTCTCAACTGACACCCATCAATGAGCCCTGCCCTATAGGACTTCAAGAAGGGAGAGCACGCATCAGGCTGGGCTCATGAGAAAGAAAGCTCCACAGAGGAAGGGATACATGAGCCAGGACCTGAGATGAGGATGGGGAAGGCATTTAGATCTCATAAGCAGTCTCCTGGCTTTTAGCACTGTGTGAATCTTCATGAACTATAGTGGGAGAACCATAAAGCTCGAGTCTTAAGAGTCGTTGGTTCCCAGGGGCCACCTCAGAACTCTTCCTCATTACATTATATAATAGTGCAAATGAAACCCTTAACATATTGCTTGTTAGGTAGACCTCAGTCAATATTAGTTCTTGTTATTATTAAGTATGGCAAAATACATAAAATATTGGTGGTGTACGGATGTTTCTCCAGATAGATAGTTATTTGACAGCGGTGGCTTCATTGTATCAGCAGTCCCTAGTATTAGGAATAAAAATGGGTTAAGAGCCAGCCCTGGAAGTTTAGCATTTCTCAACCACACTGTCAGAAATTACAAAGTTCTGCTTTGTAAGATTGGGTGTCACAATACATGACTCCTGGAAGTCACAGAATTTGTTCCAGCTGCCGTGCTGAGCCACATTGAAGTTAGATGTTTCTTTCATTTGCTGTAAGTCTAATAAAGTGGTAATCTTATTTTAAGGTTTTTCACAAATTCCTCTGCAATTAAAATTCTGACAACTCCTTCTCTGACAAGAATTCTAGAGATGGATGACACTGCCTCAGCATAAAGCCATCTCTTGCCAATAAATAATAATGGGAAATTATAGTATGTATAAATGTTACATTTTTAAAACAGTTTATAACAAACTTTGAACAAATTATGTGATCCATATGAGATATAACAAAGTATATAAAATGGGACTGTAAGACAGGAAGTTTTATAAAGTGAAATCACCATTTCAAACACACTGTGGTCAGATGCTCAAAGGGATGCTTTTTAGGAAAATAAGAAAAAGGACACACAGCAAGTGTTAGAGTCTGTGAGTAATGAGCATGTTTATTTGATCAGGTGATGGGCTGAGACTTTTTTCATGTTTTATTTTAGTCTAATGCCCCAGTCCTACCACCTATAATTCAGGAAATTATAGGAATAAAAAGTGGCCAAAATTATCTTTGGAATAGTTGGCAACTTGATTTGAACTTTCACAATGAGAGTAAGTTTTTCACCGGAAACGGTTTGAAATATATTTCTCTCTTATTGAGTTTTAAAAGATTTGTGGCTTATAGAATATATAACAAAAGGCAGCTTTTCTGTTTCATCTATTTTTGGTAAATATCAACAAGTTGGTAATTTCGATGCAGAGCATGTTTTGCACAGTGACTGTGTGCATGCATTTTGTGGTCTGACTGTGATCCAGCCATATGATGGTAAAAGTTTAGGACCTAACTGGTAGGGCTGTTCTGAGGTTTAAATTAGATAATTGGGTATAAATCTTGGCACAGGGGCTGGAGATAGCAATCATTCAAGCAAGGCAAGTGAACTGCTAACATTACCTTCATCGAATGCTGGTGGCACTAACAGAGGTCTTCAAAATATCTTAGATCATCTAAATATCCATTTAGATCATAGAATGGATTATGCCTGCTTTGCTATATAGTAGTTAGAAGCCAAACTGGAAGCAAACTCCAAGATTTCAGATTCCATATTCTTTTTGCCAGACTAGCAGTTCTCAAATACGATTAAACTTGAGTATCATCAGGGAAAATAGTTGTGGGGTGAGGGGCGTTTTGTTTGTAAGTGTAGAGTCTTCTCAGAGAATCAAATTAAGCAGGTTTAGAGTGGTGCTCGGGATTTTGAATGTTTTTAACATTTATAAACATAACATTTATTGAAGTATCATCTGTGAGCTAACATTGTGCTGTATGATTTCTTTTCATTTTTTAATAATAAAATGGACTTTTTTGAACTAGGATTTTTAACACATGTATAGAGATTCATGAAACTACCACAATCACAATTCAAACAGTTTCATCACTCTAAAAACTTATTTTATTCTATACCCTTGTACTTACTTACACTGTCTCTCCATCCCTAACCCTCGGCAACCACTATGCTCTTTTCCACCACTATGGTTTTACCTTTTCCAGAATGTTACATAAATTGAATCATATACCATGCTACCTTTTGAAACTGGCCTTTCGCTTAGCATAAACTCTTTGAGATTCATCCTTGTTTTTGCAGGTATAAATAGTTCATTTCCTTTTTTATGGCTGAGCAGTATTTCATTCCGTTTGATACCACAACAGAACTAGATGAGTGGTCCTCAGTAACAACCTGGAATCTGAAACTGTATCAGCAAATTTTCATACTTTATTCCATTTAATGCATTGGCCTGTCTGCATTTTGAATGGATCTTTTAATTATGATTCTGTAATTTCTCACATTGATCGTTTGAAGAATATTAGTTTTCTGAAACACACAGAGCATCTAAATGTTGATATATTTCCTTATGTAATACTGAAAAAAAAAACACATTGATTGACATCATCATCAATATTATCAGAAAAGTGTTGTTAAGTAATACTTATCAGTAAGTATTAAGTATTGAGAGGTTTTCAGGCTCACTGTGGTGAATACTAAAGTTGCTTGAAAGTCCAAATGTTGTAATCGACCAAAAAAAAAATAGTTTCCCTTGAAGTGATAGATTCACTTCATTTATTTTTGAGACATTGTCTGTCACATACCCAAATCTTAATAACCATAGTTTGTCTGTGAATCACTGTTTTGAGTGAAGATTGTGTTCCATGAGAAAAGGAGCTAGGTCAGCTCACAGCTGAAACAGTCATTCCACGGCTTTTTGTTGAGACAGTCATGATACTTCCACACACAGCAGAGATACTTAGTGCATACTTCCCATTTTGCCACACAGAATATTCAAAAGATGTTTACTGAAGGGTTGAGATTTAATGAAATTAATCATTTTTACTACTTTATCCAAGGACATTCTTAAGAGAAATTTCCTTTTCTGTTTAAAATTGTAACTATATGGTGGTAATGACAAAAACTATTAGTAGCTCGGCAGCTCTGCCTTTACTCTTCCTAAGGTACCAGCAGTTTTACACACTATTGTTTTTGTACCATCAGCACAAATGGTAACACAGTGAGAAAGACAAATAAAAACAGTGTTATTATGAGAATAGTTTTCACTTTGCAGACCTTCTGAGGGTGTCTTGGGACCCTTAGGGGTCTACAGACTATGCTTGCAAAATTGCTAGATTATGCTTCATGTTGGTTCAAACAAGAATAGCTAAGATCAATATAGAAAATAGTTTCTATGAGGAAAAACAAGACGAATGGAGTTGTTGAGACAGGAGAGGACACGGATGAAGGTGTGGCTTGATTCATGTCTTCAGGCGTATGAGTTAGTTGAAGATCACTTGTTCTCCATGTTTGAGGATGTAAATGAAACTAGAGGAAGAACATTATTGACCATTAGAAGGGAAGCTGTTGTGCCTTATGCCCTAGAGATCTTCAAAACAGACTCCCATTTACTCCCTTAAGGCATCTATTATTTTAAATATCTGAAGGTAGAAGACAAGACTAAATGATTCCGTGAGGTTCTGATATTGTGATTTTGTGGTACTAAGGATGTGTGGCTTATAAGTATACCTATCTTTACTGTAGATATTTTTTTCTTTCAAACCAAAGTTTTCAATATCTCTGAAAACTCAATTTCATTCTAAATCAGCCTTCAGTTTCATATGGTTTCTCAGAGCCCCTTGCAAGATGCTGTACTTAATAACTTGCCTGTTACAATTGAATCAAACTTTGAGACAGACAGTGCCACTAAGGGAACTACACGTTGTTCCCACACATGCTAAGGAATAATGGGAAGCAGATAATCATTAACAGATGTACCTTCTTCCCACCTTCATCGAAAGCATCTCAGGACACAAGAGAGCCTCTGATCATTGTCCATTCTACACCGTGGCATCTGGGACAAAAGGGCTCATCCTTCCTTTAGCTCAGCTACTTCAAGGGCTGAACAAGATTTGCTCTGGTTGGTAAGATTTCCCTACAGGGACAAGCTGGCTGTAAATTGATTTTTTTTTAAGGGCTATGTCATAGAATTAAAAGTATCACAAATAGATTCTGAATGTTTCGGGACCATAGAGGTTCAATTTTGTTGTATGCATGTGAAACATAATGCTTTTAGGGGAGAAAATCTAAATTATATTTTATATTTCTAAAATGGTAATTTCCAAGAGTCCATTTCTGCTTCAGGAAAAGTCCTACAGTTTGTCCCTTGAACTAACAAGCTGAAGTACAACTGCAAACAAAAGTTATATTTCATTAGGAAAATAAGCTGTCAGAAATTATCAAAGTCTGGGAAATGAAACTGTAAATGCACCTTAGCCTGTATAAAGAGACTTGGAGAAATAAGTTCTATTTCAGTTGTTTTGCCTGCAGAAAAATATAACTGCATGGGGAAGGTGTGAGAAGGGCAATTAAAAGTGAGTGGGTGACATTGAAGTGGCAATAACCAGACTGATTAAAAAGATTAGAATGTCGTTCCTTCAGGCTGAAAAAACAAAGGAATATGATTGAAGACTATAAAACTTTGTAGCATATGGCTAGGACCAAACACACCTGTTCATCAAATCTCTGTAAAGCAGCACAGAGAAAAACCTGTGGAGTTCTAAGTCAGAAAATAAAATATAATAAATAGTCTTTTTTATGCAGTGGTCACATTATGGAAATAATGTAGATACAGACCTCTAAAAAAAGATTCAAAGAGGATTTAGGAAAATTTGTGCTTAATAGATCCGTAATAAAAGTTAAGGGAAAATAACTCTTTTCAGAGAGAAAGTACATCCATAACTGAAACTGGAAACCAGAGAAAGGAATTTTGCACCAAATGATCCATGTGTTTGACATAGGTGGTGTTTATTACACCGTTGTGTTCACAAAGAAGAAACTAAAAATTGTTCAGGCTAACGTTAAACTATGTTACTTAAGTTTTGTTGTTGTTGTTCTGGTTTTTACTCAGTTAACTAAGCATAATAGCAAACGGGACCTACTGAGTTCATTAGTTTATTCCACTGCTCCCCATAGCTGTTTCAAAGCAACGGTTGTCTTATTCTTTCCACTTAGCAATTTGCTGATCATCCTTTTCAAACTGAATTTAAATGACTCCCATTATAATTTCCTTTTTATTTTGATCAATTTCAAACCACATCCTACTGCAAGAATAGTACAAGAAAACACCCATATACTCCTTCATACAACTTTATTAAATATTAATTTTTCCACACTTGCATTTGCCTTTTTACCCTCTAGAACTCTATAGAACGTTGATTAATGTGTCATATAGTTTTGTTCATACATTTATATATCATTAATACGCATATATACTCATGCTGAATCATTTGAGAATTATTACAGATAACAAAACACTTCACTCCTAAATTCCTCAGCATGGACATCCTAAGAACAAGAACATTCTCTGCAAAATACCTGGAAATATTGACAAAGTAGTAGTGATAGAGTACTGCTATATAGCACACAGTTTTGTCATGTTTCCTCAATTACTACAGTAATATCATTTAGGTAATTGTTTTCCAACCTAGGATCCAATCCAAGATTATGCACTATATTTAATGATCAGATCTTTGTGATCTCCTTTAAACTAAACAGTTCTTCAACTTTAGTTGTTGTTGTTCTGTGTAACATTTACATTTTTCAAATATCCAGGCTATTTGTTTTGCAAAATGTCCTTCCTTTTGGATTTGTTTGATTCTTTCCTCATGATTAGATTAAGATTAAGCATTTTTGGCAAGCTATCTTTACAGGTAATGCTGTGTCCTTCCCATGGTCATTCTCAGAGTATGTAAGATTGTCAATGTGTTTCATTACTGACAATGTTAAGATAAAGATAGTGTCTGCATGATTTCTTCATTGTAAAGAAGCTTCTTAAAAATGCAAACGTAATCTGCACAGTGATACTTTGAAACTGTGTGAATATTCTGTTTCCCAGATTTTTCCCTAGTGGTTTTAATATCCATTGATGATCATTGCCTGAATTGGCTATTACATGTGACAGTGAAATTCTACTTTTCTATTTCTACCATTACTTTTACATTTATTAGTTCATTTTTCTGGCTTTCCCTCCTTCCTCTACCCTTAAATTTTTTAGAATCACTGTGTACTTTTGGATATACTTTTTCTTTTTTATTATACCTTTTTAACATGATAATTTTGTTTTTTCTCAGATTTATTAAGGCATAATTGGTAAGTAACTTTATAGAGTGTATAATATTATATTTTGATATCTGCATACATTGTGAAATGATAAAATCAAACTAACACACACATTCGTCAACTCACATACTTATTTTTTTGTGGTGAAAAGATTTACAATCTACTCCTTTAGCAATTTCAAGTGTACAATACATTATTATTAACTGTAGTCACCATGCTATACAATAGATCTCTGGGACTCCATCCTGTCTAACTAATCTTAATACCCTTTGACCATTTTTGATCATTTTATTTTTTTCTTTTCTTTCTCTCCTTATTTTTCTTTTTCTTTTTATTTTTTTTTAAGACAGGATCTCACTCTGTCCCCAGACTGGAGTACAGTGGCACCATCTTGGCTCACTGCAGCCTTAACCTTAACCTTCTGGACTCAGGTGATCCTCCCGCCTCAGCCTCCTGGGTAGCTGGGACTACAGGCACATGCCACCATGCTTGGATCATTTTTTTGTATTTTTTGTAGAGATGGGATTTTGTCTTGTTGCCCAGGCTGGTCTCAAATTCCTGAGCTCAAGCAATCAGGCTGCCTCAGTCTCCCAAAGTGTTTGAATTACAGACATGAGCCACTGAGCCTGACCATTTCTCAATTCAATAGTATTATAATCTAGTTTTGTAATTTTTCATTCTGATACTCAAATTGTACCAAATGTGATCATCAGCAGGAGCCCTTCTGAGTTGGCTTGTTTCTTTTTGACTTGTCCTCGTCAGTTTCAGCACATCCTCCATGGTACATTCAGATGTACATCTAGATACTTCAGCCCTAACTTGGTCCCATCCCTGGTCCCTTTTAGTAGGGAGGGAATGGTATTCAGAAACCCTGGTCTAGATAGTAGGTTTGCTTATTGCTCCTGGAGTGGCCTGTTCTAGGTCCTTTCAGTGGGTAATAGAATGAACACATGCATACACAGTAGTAGTATAGCTATATTGTATAGTGTTGCTATACTGCTACCATCAATTTCATTTCAGCATTACTGGGTCTGCATTTCATATTTGCATTTCCATTCTCCCAAGTAATAATCCTGGTACACCACAATATCAACATATTTACTTATTTCCTCAGTCCTACAACACACACGAAATAGTTTCAGATTTGCTACACCGGGACTGCTACCAGCAACAAACTTACTGAGCCAGATTTGAAAATTCTTAAAATTCTTTTTGTCCTTAGAATATTTGTCTCTCTCCATATAGTCAGAAGATTTTTAAAAAACAAACATGTAAATTAATTATTCCTTTTTCTTCTCACAGGTTGATACAGGCTTAGGGGTTTTGTTGTCATTATTGTTTTCATTTGATTTTGTTGTGATAAGAACACTTAATGTGAGATCTACACCCAACAAATTTTAAGTGCACAATATAATATTGTAACTGTAGGTACAATGTTGTACAGAAGACCTCGAATTTATTCATCTTTCATAATCAATTTTTCTCATATTTGTTTTTTAATATAGTCTATTGAAGAATTTTTTCCAACATTATTGATTTAATCTGTTTTGAATATGCACATAAATGCTGCTTTTAAGTGATAAGAAACCTAAATGTTACATTGCCAGCTATATGAAAATCCAGTCCAAATTCAGTGTTGTCTTCATATGTGTGATCTATTTAGAAACTTAAGAAAGAAAAAGCATAAATATTTTTTCTTTCTTGTACTAACAAAGATTTTAATTATTATTACCTCTCCAACTTTAAAATCAAGAGTTTTTTTCAAGTATACTAATACTGCAAGGCAATATGGAGTAGTGATTAACAATCTGTCTCTGGGATTAGCTTGCCTAAAGGCAAATCCCGGTCTCCACCCCACCCCACATTTGCTAGTTGCAACCAGGTCAAGTTTGTTATGCTTTCACTGCCTTGTCCTCTTCATCTGCAAAATCAGGATACTGCAGGCATTCGGTGCAATGCCTGATGAATAGTAAGTCCCAAATAAATGTTACCTGTGATTTCAGTGGTGGTGATGTTCAATTTGAAACTGTATTCTAGATATTCAGAGTTCCTAATACTAAATTTAAAGACTTTTTTTTTTTCTTGGTAACTGGGCCTTCTGTGGGTTTGGGAGTTGTTTGCTTTTCTCTATCTCAGTTCTTTTGATGCATAACGATAAGTTAAAGCTTAACTAGAAGTGTTGGCATTGGGAATGACCTTGTCCTTGTGTTGAAGTATCTGAAAAATAAAAATAAAAATTCCCCCTGTAAAATCCCAGTCAGTTGCTGTCACTGGTCCTGGAGCAGGCTGTCTGTGTCGGGATGCCAAGCATTACTGCCACTATAATCACTGAGGCATCTGCCAGAGATCTCATGGCTGAAAACTAGGTAGGAAAGTCTGTATTATATCTAATAATAGCTCTGGAAACTTTCCTGAAATATTTGCTGGCAACTCCCAGGCTTGACAGGCATAGATTACTATAACTAAAGCAAGGACATCATTTCTACTGTTGCTAGTGAGTATGCTAGAGTACTAACCAAAATAATAACTAGAAATTACTTGCTATGAGTTCTTTATGTTTTTAGTTGTAGTGCTCTTGGGTTTCAGCCAAGAGTGGCTAGATATATTTATATAGATGTATTTTTAATACACAAACAGCTCTTTATAAGCTATAGATTCATATTAACTATTCACTCCCCCAATGCAATAAGAAAAAAATGATCTCAACACAATTACTCTTTTGTTCCACAAACAGTGCAAAAGTATTATATGCTTGGCTTCTGTGTGTGTGTACTGAGGACCCCTGAGGATGGAGTCAAAGAGTCAAAGTTAAATGTTAAAGGAGTTGTAAAAGCATTCTAGATAGGAAGGTCAAAATGCTTTGATTAACCATTGGAAATTCAACAGTGAGGTGATGATTCTCTCAAGACAAATGATTAGTGTGAAGCCAATGAAGCTTAAACTTCAGAGCCCCTCACTTGTATGGGTTCTTCCAAGGCCCTGTGAGGGCCTGAGAAGTATGTCTGTGTGATCATATGTTGTCGTAATATTTGCTAAAGTGAGGTATTTTAACCACAATTGGTTAAGACAACTGTTTCGTTCCATTCCAGCTTTTCCTTCATTTCACTTTTCCTCGTGTTGGGTGGTATTGGGGGTAGCTTTGGGCAGAGGAGACTAAGGGTTGGAGACACATTTACTCAGAGTTTAGTAGGATATGCATAAAGTCTGCAGTCACTTCTCTGTATAATTAAGCTATTGCCAGCCATGCCAGTGAAGGAGTGGCTTCTAGATTCTACCACACACTCAGCTGACTCTCCCAGCAAGGCCAGTGGCTATGTTGTATTATAAATGTACCCTACAGCACCCAGTCCTAGAAGTATATAGTCAATAAATGAGAAATGGTTATTACAATGTACAGAACCAGAAGCTATTCTGTGGAAAATTTTCCATCACCAAACATGTAAACTTGTAACTGGATGATTTTGTTCTAAGTGATCTCTAGTAAAACTGTAAGTTCTCACCTATCAAAAATATACTAGATAATATACTGGCGTATGCAATTATAAATTCATCATACCTTTTTTCTTTGGGGGGTAGTTGCTTAAAATAGAATTTATACATTTTATAAAATTTTATGTGATTTTAAAAAATTTTATAGGATAAAATTTCTGATAAGGCACACACCGTAAGAGTCCTACAAATAAGAGAATGTTTCTGTAGGTCACAAGTTCTTATGTGTTCCAATATCAAAAATTTAAGTCTGGTCAATCATACCAGAGGAGAGCCTGAATTATCTTTCTCATATCACTATAGAGTGATATCACAAAATTATTACAATATGAAAAGGGGATCAAAGAGTAGGCAACCAAAAAATGTAGGAATAATATAGAAGTATAACAGGCAATACATTTATAAAAATATTGTTTTTCATATTTTTTGATTTCTGCATTTTTCTAACTTTTTTATATTTAAATAACTTGCTATCATTTCTTTCCCTCAACCTTAATAAATATTCACTTTCTTGCCTAATTTCATATTTTGGGTTTCATGTTAATTTTCTTTTTTTATTATTATTATACTTTAAGTTCTAGGGTACATGTACATAGCATGCATGTTTGATACATAGGTATACATGTGCTATGTTGGTTTGCTGCACCCATCAACTCATCATTTACATTAGGTATTTCTCCTAATGCTATCCCTCCTCCAGTCCCCCACTGCCTGACAGGCCCTGGTGTGTGATGTTCCCTGCCCTGTGTCCAAGTGATCTCATTGCTTAATTCCCAACTATGAGTGAGAACATGCAGTGCTTGGTTTTCTGTCCTTGTGATAGTTTGCTGAGAATGATGGTTTCCCACTTCATCCATATCCCTGAAAAGAACATGAACTCATCCTTTTTTATGGCTGCATAGTATTCCATGTTGTACATGTGCCACGTTTTCCTTCTTTTTTTTTTTTTTTCAAGACAGAGTCTCGCTCTGTTGCCCAGGCTGGAATGTGGTGGTTTCTTCCCATCTTTGTGGTTTTATCTGCATTTGTTCTTTGATGTTGGTGACCTACAGATCGGGTTTTGGTGTAGATGACTTTTTTGCTGATGTTGATGCTATTTCTTTCTGTTTGTTAGTTTTCCTTCTAACAGTCACGTCCCTCAGCTGCAGGTCTGTTGGAGTTTGCTGGAGCTCCACTCCAGATCCTGTTTGCCTGGGTGTCACCAGCAGAGGCTGCAGAACAGCAAATATTATTACTTGATCCTTCCTCTGGAAGCCTAATCCCAGAGGGGCAACGCCTATATGAGGTGTCTGTCGGCCCCTACTGGGAGGTGTCTCCCAGTTAGGCTAGATGGAAGTCAGGGACCCACGGACCCACTTGAGGAGGCATTCTGTCCATTCTCAGAGCTTAAACGTCATGCTGGGAGAACCACTGCTCTCTTCTGAGCTGTCAGACAGGGATGTTTAAGTCTGCAGAAGTTATCTGCTGCCTTTGGTTGAGCCATGCCCTGCCCACAGTGGTGGAGTCTAGAGGCAGTAGGCCTTGTTGAGCTGCAATGGGCTCTGCCCAGTTTGAGCTTCTTGGTCACTTTGTTTACCCACTCAAGTCTCGGCAATGGTGGATGCCCCTCCCCAGCCAGGCTGCCGCCTCGCAGTTTGATCTCAGACTGCTGTGCTAGCAGTGAGCAAGGCTCCATGGGTGTGGGACCTGCTGAGTCAGGCATGGGAGAGAATCTCCTCGTCTGCCGGTTGCTAAGACCTTGGGAAGAGCACAGTATTTGGGTAGGAGTGTCCCATTTTTCCAGGTAGTCTGTCACGGCTTCCCTTGGCTAGGAAAGGGAAATCCCCCGACCCCCTGCGCATCCCAGGTGAGGTGATGCCCTGCCCTGCTTCAGCTCACCCTCCGTGGGCTGCACCCACTGTCCAACCAGTCCCAATGAGATGAACCAGGTACCTCAGGTGAAAATGCAGAAATCACCCATCTTCTGCATTCATCATGCTGGGAGCTGCAGACTGGAGCTGTTCCTATTCAACCAACTTGGGATTTCATGTTAATTTTCAAAAAGAGCGTACCCCACAAATTGTTTAGACTTCAGGTCTCTGAAAATCTGAATTTGCCCAATGCTCTATTCATATATAAAGGATGCATACAGGGTAGGTTTTTAGACAGCCACTCATTCATATGCTTGAGGTTATCAATAAAGAGTTAGATTATGAGTAAAGATTATATTGTATACATTACCATGACAGATCCTGTAATAAATTGGCAACATTTGCTCTAAGTAATAAAAGTTCAGATGCTGGCTGACAGCACTCTGTATGTGTCATCTGTGTTCTGTGAGTGCTTGCCCTGTTCTGGTTGAGAATTTCTCCTGAGACACAATCAGTTTCAATGGTGGGCAGAGCCGCTTCCCATTGTAAGAAATCAGGCTCCTAAAAATGTCTGTTTCTAGGACTGAGTCTGGAAAGTTATAAGAACCTGGAATATACCTGAAAGCAAGGAAGCCATCAACAGTACTGGGGTCATATCAAAAAGACACAGGAAATAATTTCCAAGAATCAAAAAAATAATGTCTACAATTTATGGAAACATATCAAATATATTAACATTCATTAGTGCATAATGATAGCAAAAAGTTTTTTAAAAAGAAAATAAGCTTTCTGTTACCCTTGAAGGATATGAGGGTATAAATTCATTCTGTAAACTAGTTAGTAAAGGGAAAGAAAACATTTATGCTGTCATTCCTGTACAAACTGTAATTCAGGTTAACCAAATAGTTGATACATAAAATGTCTGCTCTACAGAAGAATTCCAGCCACTACATGGAGAAGGAAAAACAGACCTAAACCATCACTCTTTTGTCACCCTTGCTCAAATAAGGAATCTAGGAAATGATCATCAATTACTGCCCATACAATTAGATGAAAGGTTGATGGAGAATTTTTATAGGATGAATTAGGATGAGAAGACCAAAACCTACTAATTAGCAAAAGAAAGACAGCAGAAATTACTCACCTTCTGATGTGATGTAGAAGTACAACCCCACTCATGAAATATTCTTGCCAAAAAATAGGACATAAGTCTGATTAAACCTCTAGGTCTACCAATTTTCAAGAAACTCGGAAGAAAGAGGGAGATGTCACATGATACCATGGAAACCAATCAGCAAAATCCAAAATGTAAGACATGCTGCAGGACAAATGACTCAAAGAAATGGCAAAAGATAAAAAAAGGGGGAGGACTATCAAAAAATTAATTAACAGATTAAAATAAATTAATACTTAAAGACATTTCATCCAGATGCTCTGGATCTTGATTTGAAGAAAGCAACTTTGTGAACAAGGGCTTTGAGGGAGTCAGAGAAGGTTAAATATGGACCAATTATTAGATAATATTAAAGAATTACTGATAATTTTAACGTGTGATAATAGTATTGTGATAATATTTAAAATGAGCTTATCTCTTAGAAATACAAACTGGTGTATTTACAAATAAAATGATATAATGTCTGAGAGTTCTTTGAAAATAATCCAGCTGGGGAGAAGAAGAAAAAACATGTTTGAGAAGTACAGTGAAATAAGGTTGGCCATATGTCGATAAATATTAAATCTGGATAATGGAGGCATGGGGATTTATATTATTATAACTACTTTTAGGTAACTAAAATCTCTAAGTTTGTTTCATGGTAGGCAAAGAGACATAGAAAGTAAATGTGGGAAGAAAATGCTGAAATATACTCTAACCACACTTTCTTGCTACTATTTGTTTTTGGAAAAAAAAAAAGATCAACAGAAACACCCAATTTTGACATTTGTAAAATATTAAATACAAATATTATAGGCAGTCGTGTACTAGTAAATACCTCTCTGAAGGAAAAAGATGTGATTTGTAGCATTTACCAGTTTGCAAGGTGTGATTACTCCTACCAAGGCTGATTTCAAGCTATTATTGATGGGACCTCATGGAATGTGGAGTTGAGAAGAGATGTGTACTCTGAGCAGCCAGCTCCAGCCCACATCTGGAGAGATGACAGAGAAGCATTAGTTTCTGGAATCAGATTATGGATCTTGGGTAAGATCCCAGCTCTAAAGTGAACCCTCTGTTTCCCCTTGTTCAGCTGTTTTTCTGAGCATTAGTTTCCCCCTCTTAAAATGGGGATAATTCCTACTACATTAAGACAAGGATTAAATCAGATCATCTATGTTGTGGACCTAGTATGGTTCCAGTTGCAGTGAGTGATCCTTTGTGCTAATATCGTTTCTTCTCTTCAAGTTAAAACAGAAGGGAAAACTCTTGGTCTGGGGCAGTTTCAAAGTTTCAAATGAAGGGAATGAAGCTGATCATCTTTTCAGAAGGCTTCCTGCCCAGAATTTCTATAATTAGTTAAAATTACAGGTTTCAGGCACAGTGTCACAAACCTGCCAGAAACTCACGAAGCTCTAATTTGGTTGGGTATTAATTGGTAGGCTGAGAAGTGAATGTGATATGATTGTAGCTAGAATAGTACTATTTGTTAAAGGTAGGGGTTTCTGCCCAATGTGATCTGGAATTGCAAGTACACAGTAACAATTAAGTATTATCTTAGACTTGACATGGTAAAAAGATTATAACTTTCCTAATCTTCCTCTGGGGAATGCTGAGGCCCAGATGAGATGTTTCTGGCATGAATAAGCCTAAGGGTTACATTGAAACATTGGAAGTGTTTCCAATCACAATTTTGATCATGTTTCAACAGAATTATTACTAACAGCATTTTACTTCCCAAATTCTTTAAGTTGGGTGATTAACAATGTCTCAGTTCATGAAAGAGGGTTGGGTCTTTTTTTTTCTTTTGCTTTGTTTGCTGAATAATTTATTTATTTGGTGAAGAAATCTAAGGTTAAGGTAATCACTGATGAGTCACTAATAATGCAGTTTTCAAGATTACTGAATTATATGCATATATAAATGTTTTTCAGTTTATTATAACTCAGGCTAGAGAAAAGCTGAATTATAGTTAAGCCCATTTTTAGAATCTGCAGACACTAATACTAAAAGCATTTGAAATTTGATTTACGTGTCTGGGTTGATGTGTTCCTACTGGGAATACAACTTAAGGATGTATTTTCCCCTCTAAGGGAGAGTTGCATGACTCATAAATCTACATATTTTGGATTTCTGAGCAAATACTTAGGAGATAAGAAGCAGTATGCTGTATCCTCCATCTGAGGCAGTGTGCTGTATCATCTATCCCATCTCCTTTGATCTTTAAAAGAAGAGTTTTTCCTTCAGAAAATTAAAACATTTGGCCATTGGAAATTTGAACTTCCTGTTTTCTTAAAACAGTGCTATTTATGATAAATTAAATGGCTCCTAAGAAGTATGTTTTAAGAAAGAAAATTGAACAAAATAGAGAATATTGTGTGCCAAACATAGAAAAGATACTGTTTTGTGAAACTTATGTTTTAGGTGTGTATACATTCTGAGTTGTGAAGTAAATTTTATTTCTGAGGCATGTTAAAACATCGAAGCTTTAAAATGTACAATAAGAAAAGTTACTGAAAATAAAATAACAGTTCTCCATTTTGTGATCCATACATCCTTGAAATTTTTTAAATAAAATCATCCTAGATTTAGAAGGGGGCAGGGTACTACTGCCTAGGCATTAGGAGATGGCAGAGAATGAGAGGGGAGTTGCACTCTTTGGGAGACATGTTTGTGATGCATCTTGTGTCTGTTTTCATTTTATCCTTTTAGGCAGGAAGGATCTTACTACATGACCTGTCCATCCATTTTATATTTATATAGATATATATGTAATTTATATACGCATACATAATTTAGTACAATATAGTTATGATATCGTATTCCTTGTACCAACCCTATTATCTCAATTACATTTCAAGACTTTTGAGGTCAGGGCCTTTGCCTTAGGGATCTGGCATCTTTCCACACATCAAGCACTTCACACACACAGTAGTATATACTTACTAACTGATTATTGTTAATAGTGAAAATGGCTAAAGTTCACCCAACATTATTTAGCCACCTTAAATCTGTTTAAATATGTATACATATAAAAGGATTGCAGAAGCTTATTAAGGCATGAATAAATAGGGAAATAGTGGCTGAATTGTCAATAAAAATAAAGAACAATAATATATAAAAATATACACATGTAAACATATATGTATTTATATATCATAAAATAAGTAAGGCTAGCAGAAAAATATAATCAGGCTCTAAGTTCTTTCACAGTTCTGTCTCTCTCAGTCTTATGCTTGCACATGAACTTCCCAGTAGGCAAACTGAAAAGGAATATATATCAGTTACATGAATACTTATTAAAGAAAAAGAGAGACACTCTCAGGGAAAATAAAGATTTTCATTGTATACATGGCCAAAAATCATTTCTCACATGAAGTTTTATGGAGGAGACAGTGAGTCTGGACTAGAAAATATCTACATCACCACTCAAGGTAATGGATTTTATTTCTTGGTTTCTTCTGCTCCTCTGTAAATGCTGAAGACTAAAATCCAGCAATCCATAAGGAGACAGGAGGTTATAGTCCAGTATAGAATCTTTTGCCTATTCTAATGATATCACTTAGAACATTTAAAAGACATTGTTCAAACAATTCTCCCCAGATGCTACCTATCACAACCAGAATTTAATGGAACTGGATGGTAGAGAGGATAAGATTACATTCCCTAGCAAGGGCCTAGATGATAGGCATTTATGATTGTTGGTTGAAAGCAAATTTATCTGCTTTAGAAAAAATCATTACTAGGGGTTTGGGTCAATAGCCTTTGGTAGAAATGAGCAAGTTGACCAACTTCCCTATCTGAGTGCTGGGATGAGCAATTCTACCTCCACACAAAGATGGGCCATTCTGCAACAAATGTTTTGAAGGCTTGAATCCACAGTATTGTTTCAGAGCAGTTTCAAAGCACATGGGAATAATTTTTTTTTTTTTTTTTTTTTTTTTTTTTTTGAAACTGAGTCTCGCTCTGTCACCCAGGCTGGAGTGCTGTGGCCGGATCTCAGCTCACTGCAAGCTCCGCCTCCCGGGTTCCCGCCATTCTCCTGCCTCAGCCTCCCGAGTAGCTGGGACTACAGGCGCCCGCCACCTCGCCCGGCTAGTTTTTTGTATTTTTTAGTAGAGACGGAGTTTCACCGTGTTAGCCAGGATGGTCTCGATCTCCTGACCTCGTGATCCGCCCGTCTCGGCCTCCCAAAGTGCTGGGATTACAGGCTTGAGCCACCGCGCCCGGCGGGAATAATTTTTTGCTCATACTTTGCTTTGTCTCTTCTCTAGATTACTGTTAATCATCAGCTTTTGCTCACTCTAGTAGTACTATTCTTGCTTCATGTATGTCAGGAGGTCCTATTAGTTTTCCTACAACAATCCACAATTGAGTTAGCAGTAAACTAGAAAGACAGAAGACCTAGTATTTGGAGCACCAAACAGAAATATTCGAATGGTCAGGTATTTGTGAAATGTCTACTTTGTGCAGGGGTGGAAGAATCACTTTTATACCTTGACAGTTCATAGTAAAGAATGTCCTAGTAAAGATAAGCCACAAAATGCGGGTGATGGTGGGGAGTTCCAGACCCTTCTGGGAGGAATCACTATAAGAAGCCAGGGATTAAGCACAGCTGATGGGGTAGAGGGTGCTGGACTTGGGGCAATGGAAAGATAGCAATTACCTGGAGAAAAGAGATAAAGGTGTATATATAGGAAAGACCTGGTAAATGTTACTGCTAATTTACTTGAAGTGCAAGTAGCCTCTTAAAAATGAGAGGTGAGAGAGAAGGAAAGGGATGATGAAATGAGTTGTCCTGGGGCTGGTTCTAGTGAACCTAAGGAGAGGTGATCTTCGGGAAAGCATGGAAACAACTACCAGGCTGCCACTTTATTTAAAAATTATGGTTGCAGATGAAAGCCCCTTTAGTAGGAAACGTAAGATATTTGTCTTTTTTAAGTCTAACAACTCTTTTGAAAAAGAAAATGTTTGGCTATAATTTATTTGTAAAATCAGAAGTTTTAGTTGTTAGCCAAGAAACTGACTGGCTGTTTGCGGCAGAAAAGAAATTTGTTGAAAAGGCCTCGGGGAACTCACAGAAACACCAGAAGCCTGCAGAACCAGGTTCAGGACATTGGAGAAAGCAATAGTAAGTAGGGAAGTAGAACCAGAGCCTGGATTCATGCCATGAAATCCATCTGGTAAGAGCAGGGCTGCTGGTGCCACTAAGCCCTGCCTACCACAGTTGCACCCCACCATGGACTACACTCCTGCCCCCCGACTCTTTCCTGGAGATAGGATGCATCTGCTGCTACTGTGCAGTCTCCAAAATGGCATCTTCCCTGTTCCCTGTTCCTAAAATATCACTAGTTTAGGATTTATGGGGTAGAGGAGCAGGGAAGGGAGATAAAATATGTCTGATCAGCTGAGTCTGTCATGTGCTCACATCTTAGCCTCGAGGATCACTGAGAAAGTGAGAGTTTAGCCATTTGTGCTCTCATAGTCAGAAGTGGACTTTGTCTTCTCTCAAAACTCATTAAGGTGCAGAATTCCTCAGACAGACATCGGTTTAAATTCTGGGAATCAAGGTTAAAAAAAAAAAAAAAAAGTCTCCACTAGAATTTCCTCTCAAGCTTTCATTTACTCTTGAGTTCTTGATTGATTTTTGGAGCTAACTTCTCTAGACATCCTAGAAAAGGCAATCCAGTGAATCTTGATTTTCTGTTCTAGTTTAAATAATGCAATCCAAACATGCCTCAAGCCATTGCCAGTTTGAAGATCCAGTTAAGCCTCAAGTGCATCACAGCTTCTTAGTGCCAAGTGCCAACATTTTCAGTTTTGACATTAAATTTATTCTGTTGTTGGTGCTTATATTTTAAGTGGCATAATTGAAAATGAATCTAAATGTGTGAGATTTTAGCTTGTGTGTGCCCTCTGAAGGCTTTCAGGAAAGCCTCGATAATGATGGTAGTGCACGAACTGGCCCTCACAGGTGCCAGTGGCGTAGGCATGTCCCTCCCTTCGCTAGGCACCCTGCCAGCCACCACTGTCCTCTCTACAGCTGCTGCTCTTTCAGAGTATAGGCAAAGCTCCTTTCTGTCTCCTCTTAGTTGACAATGCCAGTTACAGAAATTCATGCCAGACCCCACTCCAGTGTGGTAGTTGTACAAGTGGGGACATGGAAAGATTATCAAACTAGTTGTGATTAAAAATTTTTATTCTTATATGTGTTGCTTAAAATAACACAAGGTTCTGAAAATGCAGAGTAAATAACTCCTGTAAGATTCTAAAATGCATAGCTGAAACCTAAGTAACTTCTGTAACCCTTCCTGGGAGGGTGCCCTCCCAAGCCGTTCTAGCCTAAACTTAGAAAATAAGGTTTATTTTTAACTTTGGTACCTCTCTGAGTTATTCCAGGAAGATTTTTCTTAGGGATTTTCCAGTGTCATTAAATACCACAGACAGAGTATGTGCTGCACAAAGCCAGATTTTGTCTACATTATCCTTGAAGATAAATCCAGGAAACTCCATGGGCTTACTGTTTATACCAGCCCAAGCTAGGCTACAAGATGTCAGGGTGATGATACATCTGAGAGTGATGACCCTGAATGAGTTCTGGGACTGGACTGTTATACTACATTTTTATTAATAGTTGCACGTCTTGAGATCTGATTCATTTCTAGCCATAGGCCTCTGAGCCTTACTAATTTGCATAAGGGCTCAGAGCCATGCTAATTTTTTCTTTTTATTTGAGTATATTTTGTGTTAAGGGAAAACAAGCAAATAGATTTTTGATAAGCAAATGGTGGCCAGGCTGAGGAGCTGCAACTTGTAACTAAAAAGTTACAGCTTAGTATACAGTGGAAAAGATAAAAATACTGGTAAATTGGTGACTTCAGTGTTTCCCTTGTATAATTTTGTAGTTTTTGCAAGATTCAGAGATGCTAAACTCTCCTCATGTTGTCAAATTGAAGGTAACATTTAACATGAAGCAAGTCTTTCTACCATTTTCATCAGTGGCTTAAAAGAAGATAGTGGGTTTTCATTTTGTTTCCAAAGTGATTCTTGGATTTTCAGGTGGCACTGAAAAATGTGATCGATCAAAGGTGTGACATGGAGGTGATTCATTGTCCCCAAAACATAATCCCAAAGGGGCCACTGAGGAGCAGAATTCCAGGTGAAATCTTGTTTCTTATGTGCCCTCTCACCTAGACCTGCTGTAACAGGAAGGAAGTAAAGAAAGGAAGGTAGGGAGAAAGGGAACTTACAGGGGTGTGATAAAACCAGCTCTCACTGGTTGGGGGAACCAATTGCATGCATTTCTTTGCAAACTTACATTAAGTGACATGTTGATCGTTTAAAATCAGCCATGGTGGGAATAATTTACACTATAGACATTGGCAGTGCTACACATCAGGGCTCCCTCTTCCCAAAGACTTTGTTGTTAACATTTATTAGCTTTCCGCTGGTGACCTGCTGTTGAAAGGAACATTGTGTGTCACAACCTTGACATTATTACCACTTCCTGATTCTGATTTTTCAAGGTATGTAAAATTTCTAAAGACCTAGACTATAGTCTGTCTTTCTTATACCTTTGCATACTAAAGATATTCAAGGTTGAGAGAGTAAGTTCTCTATTTTGAAATTATCCAGTATGCATTTGTTTCCTGTGTTATTTTAACTTGCTAGATTTTCTCAATTGCATAGTTATCTTCTTCCCCTCTTTTTTTCTACCCCATTCTTGGTTATCCTTTCATAACTTCTTGGTCTTCTCAGTGTAAACTCTGATACATCATGAAGTATTTATATGCATACCATCTGGTTGGTATGATCCAAGACATCAAGTAGTATTATAGACTCTTTCAATTCAGCAAACACTGAGTATCTCCTTTGCCTAAGACACTGTGCCAGAGAAAATAAAGGACAGTACCTAGTCCTCAAACAACTTGAAATGAGGGAAAACATCAGACATGTGTACAACTAAGACTAGTGCAGAGCATAATGTGAAAGATGCTTTTTAAAAAAGTACAAAGAAAATGCAAACTGAAGCACAGAGAATAGAGATTATTTCTGAATGCAAAAGTTAGAGAAGGCCTCAGGAATACAGAGCCATCTCAACAAAGTCTTAAATAATTAGTATGCATATTGTAGCTGAACTTTTTCGTTTTTTATGAATATATGACTGTAAGACTCACATTAAAGTAGTTTGTAAATTAATTCATATTCTTTACTGATCTGCCAAAATTAGCTTATTGTCATACGAGTTAGGAAAACTTAGCAAAAATAAGATTTTAAAGTCCTAAATATATGGAACTGACACTAGATTCAGAAGATGCCAATTCAGAGAATGCATTTTTCTCATCTTTGTGCCCTCCATAGGTTATTCTCAGTGCACTGTTTATAGAAGATCTGTAATAAAAGTTTATAATTACCAATAACTAATTATGTGTCAGGCACTTTTACGTTTATGATATTGTCAAAGACTAAAACCAGAAAAGTTAATCTTTTTCAGGATATCACAATGAGAAGAGTGCCCCAGATCCAAAGATCAAAGTGTCACTGTAGAGTGGTGTTGCATTAGACTTTTATAGCTAGGAGTCAACAAGTTACAAGTGAGAGGATCTACAGTAGGGATTTTGCAATCAGCGGAAGCCTCAATCAGATAGATGAATAGTAAAGGTTTATCTCTGTGTCTAGCTAGTTTCTGAGGGAAAAGCAATCATAATCTTAGCTAATCACTCAAGAGACAAAGAGCAGGAAGTTGACTAGGGGCAAAATGAGAAGGGTCTGTGGCTAGCCTTGTCATCAGGTTTAGGCAAAAGGAGAAAGGTCTGTGACTCTGTCAATATTTAAACCACATAGTTACTCTGAAATATATTAACACCACAAGTCAGAAATTTACATTCAGAAAGGTTGAGAAACTTGCTAAGGTCACGTAGCTAGTAAATGACAGAAGTTCATCCTGTATCTTTCTGGCTTTCTCTTTTTATTATGCTGTATTACTCACATTGTGTTGAATTAATGCTTAAACAGTAATTTTTATGGTTAATGTGACTTTTATTTATTTTCTATGTATTTATACACATACTACCTAGTTAGGAAATAATGGTCTTCAGAGAACTAGGTCTAAATGTTTAGAAATTACAGGTATCTGTTCACAAGCTGGTTTATAATAAGAATGTGCCTCCTTCCCCATAAGAAAATCTACCTTTCGAGTGACTGCATAGGGAGAAATATAGGATTCTAGTGTCTTAATATTTAGAGTGATTACTTTTGCTATAAATCAATAAGCTGTAGTGATAGAAAGTATCATTGTTTCTTTTTCAGCTCTGCTCTGTGGAACCCTAGAGGTTTTGTGGGAGGTGCTTTGAGATCCTCACAGAAGTTTTTGGCTGGGTGGGGGAACAGGACAGGAATCAGGCAGGGCTTAGTTACCCAGCTTTGGCCTAAGCTATTGGGTATACATGTTGAATTTGAAAGTTAAAAAAGACTCACTAAAGAAGGTAATAAAAATGTGAAAACTATTAATGTGAGAGAATCAATTATTTTAATAAAACAAAGGATATATATATATATATATATATTTTTTTTTTTTTTTTCTCTTGGAAGCCTTAAGTTTGTAAGTGTATTGGCTATTACCAGCTTCATGGAGACCCTTGCTGTGTTTTCGATATTCACAGCAATGCAGTGTTTTCATACACCTGAAATGTTCATCAACACAGCAGAGGAATCTAACCTGTCTGGCCTGAATCATTTGGCATCTATTCCATGCTCAAATTTTTGTGGTAATTATGAGTGTGAAGTGATAATTTGTTGTTGAGTTTTGTCCCGGGGCCGAGTCATTTAATTCTTTTTTTTAATCATATTTTAAAATTTTTTTTGGTAAACGGATCAAGTGTTGTTTCATAGTAACTGCATTATATTCTCTGAACACTGAAGCAAAAATTGAAGCAAAACAAAAGCCACTACACTTCTGTCTGTGCTACCTTCCTAACCATAGTAACTGTGTCTATTGTAAGTACAAGAGAAGAAGGAGTAGTTTAAGCTTAGGATCTGGGGGGCTGCTGAAACCAAGAACTTTGGAGGTACCTTGTCACTACTGGCAGCAGGAACGTGGAATTTTTAACTTAGAGGCAAGCAAAGCAAAGTTTAGTGCTTTCCTGATTCCTCTTGTTGTCTTATGCAGGGATAACCTGGCTGCCCCTATTCCATGCATTATATGCCAAGAAGTTCAGGCAGTGACAGGAGATGCTCTCGTTAGCTTTCATTCTCTCCATAATCTCCTGGTTTTAGATAGGAGTGTTATGGTTACAGGAAGATGGAAAAATGAAAAATGAGACAAATCACCAGAAGATACCAGAAAATAGAAGAAAATGAGATAAGGAACTATGAACTGGAAAGCAAAACAAGTGAATTATTTGTGGCAGTTAAAGTTTCTAGACATTTTGGAGGAAATTGAATCTTAGGAAACTGTTTTGAAAGGAGTTATGAACATGGATAAACAGGAAAGAGTGACATTTAAGGCTGGGGGACTGCAAGTGCAAAAGCTTACAGTGGGAATGAACCATAGATATTGACCATGAAAAGGTATGTAGGCCTGAGAAATAAGTAGACGAGAATACAGAGGTTGGCAACAGTAGAGCTCAATTTTAGACTTTGCTACTAAAATTATAATCATTAGTAAACTGATAATCTCTCTAAGGTAAGGGATAAAAGGTTTTTTATTCTTATTTGATAAGACTTGGGAATTTAATGAGTATAAGAGTGATCACTTTCTTGGTCCCTGAAACAGGGAGGAAAAATTAGTATTATTAATAGCTAAACTAGGAGCCTTCTAATCACATGTTTCTTTTGCTCCCTGTTTCTCAGGCTACAATTGGCAGACATGAGTAATAATAATCAGGAAGAGAGAGTGAGCACAGGAGAAACGTGTGATTAGAAGGCTCCTAGCATAGCTAATGCTAACTTTCCTCCCTATTTAGGGGGATCGAGTTCTCAAGATTCTTATGGGTACATTCTTTAAGAGTAGTTCTCTCTAGAAGGGTTGAAAGTTGCCTCTTTGGTATAATGTCCAATATTTGCATAATGGGTACACTAGAAGCCCAACCCCCACCATTATGCAGGTAATACTCATGTAACAAACAAGCATATGTACCCCCTGAATCTACATTTTTTAAAGAATGGTTCTCAAATTGAGGTCCCTGAACTAGCAGCATCAGTATCACATGAGAACTTGTAAGAAATGCCAGTTTTCAGGCCTCCTCCTAGGCGTACAGAAGCATAAACTCTGAGGTGCAACCCACCAATCTGTGTTTTAATAAGCCTTCCAGGTGATTCTCATGCGCACTAAAATCTGAAAAACACTGCCTTAAAGCTTTTTTTTTTCAATATAAAAGTACTCCAGAAAATAGAAAGTTGATGCATTTTTCTTCCAAACTCCTTTTCTCAATGTTTACAATTTTCTGATTAAATCTAGGAGAAATGAAAAGAACCCAATCAGGTGGTGCTAAGCTTTCAACACACACTATTCTCCATTTGATAAAGAAAAGTGTAGCTGTGCTCCAGACCTAAACACAGCAACTGTAAGAGCACCCAGCTGGGATGCATCAGGTACAGCATCAGCCCCTGCCTTGGATGTGCAAATCCAGGAAGAATATTTTTTAAATCAATTATTAATCCGAGACTCAGAAGTCTTCTGTTTGACAAAGCTTCAGAAACTGAATCATTAATTATATCCAAGACAGACATACAGCTGTTGATGCTGAACTTTAAGAGAATTTAGCAGCTGTTTATTAAATGCCAAGAGATAATTGGTAGTTGCAACTTTGGGGATCAAATAAAAATGGCAAAGGTAACAGACAACACATTAAAAGGGGGACAAGTAGAAATATGAAGGGGGACAAGTAGAAATATGAAGGCTGTGGTCACTAAATATAAGTAGAATTCAGATGCAGCTTTTTGTAAAGAGGAGGGAGAGTGGAGAGAGAGTCACAGCAAGGAATAAGAGGCAGATGAGAGGAGTGGGAGTCTAACTACAATAAAAACTGATTGATTGGGCCAGGTACGGTGGCTCACACCTATAATCCCAGCATTTTGGGAGGCTAAGACAGGAGGATTTCTTGGGCCCAGGAGTTCAAGATGAGCCTGAGCAACATAGTGAGACCCTGTTTCTCCAAAAAATAAAAAAAGCCAGGCCTGGCAGCATGCAACTGTGGTACCAGCTACTCAGGAGGCTGAGGTGAGAAGACATTTGATCCCACGAGTTGGAGGCTGTAGGGAGCTATGATCACACCACTGCACTCCAGCCTGGGTGACAGAGTGAGACACTGAAAAAAAACAAACCTAATTGATTGATTAATATATGTCTTTTCAGAAAGCCCCATCTCTACTAAAAATATAAAAAAATTAGCTGGGTGTGGTGACATGCACCTGTAGTCTCAGCTACTTGGGAGACTGAGGCAGGAGAATCGTTTGAACCTGGGAAGTGGAGGTTGCAGTGAGCCAAGATTGTGCCACTGCACTCCAGCCTGGGTGACAGAGCAAGACTCTGTCTCAAAAAGAGGAGAGTAAGACTAGCTATAAAACATACTGTCATAAAGAACCATAAAACATAGATATCCTTGTATTACTAGTAACTAACATTTTGAGTTCTCATTATGTGCCAAGCATTGTACTAAGTACTCCCATTTGATTCCCACGATAGCTGTATGAAATAAACATTATTATTACTATCTCTGCTTAAGAGATGAGGAAACTGAGGCTCTTAGAAGGAAAGTTACACAGCTAATACGTAAGCCTCTAGGATTTGAACCAGGCAATCCTACTCCAGGATCTGAGCTCTTCACATATAAACTCCTCAATTTATCAGATCTCCAAGATGATTAAATACTATTCTATATGCTATCATCCTTTTAAAATACTTGTCTTATTGTTTTCTGATTATAAAACAAATATATGATCATTGCATCTAACTCAGAAAATTCAAAAAGTGTTCATAAAATAAAGATCATTCTTGGTCCCATCACCCAGCGATTACTGATGGTAACACGTGCTGTACTTTATTTTTATACTTGGTGCCTCAGAACCATCTAGGGTGCCCTTTAGCAGGAAATCAGCTCCAGCCCAGACACTGATTCACTAGGTCTGGGTAAGGTCAAGGCTTGTGTATTTTCAATAAGTACCTCTTCTATAGAGCCATAGTTCAAGCCCAGGTCTAAAAACACTGTTCTATAACTTACAGGCCCAGCTCTAAAAACACTGTTCTATAACTTAGATTTTCAAAAATTTCTGTGCAGAATATCCTTTATTTAGTTTATCTCTAGATTGTAGAGCCCCTTGATTTTTCTCATTAAAGCTATTTTATTTTAGAACCAGGAAAATATCTAATACAGAAGTAGTTTTCAAACATTAGTCTGCATCAGGATTACCTAGAGGACTTGTTAAAACATGGGCTACAGAGTTTCTGATTTGTTAGGTCTGGGATGGAGCCCAATAACATGCATTTTTAACAAGTTCTGGGATATTGCTTCTCCTGCTGGTACAAGGACCACACTTTTTTTTCTCGGGAAGGGGAACATCACACACCGGGGCCTATCATGGGGAGGGGGGAGGGGGGAGGGATTGCACTGGGAGTTATACCTGATGTAAATGACGAGTTGATGGGTGCTGACGAGTTGATGGGTGCAGCACACCAACATGGCATAAGTATACATATGTAACAAACCTGCACGTTATGCACATGTACCCTAGAACTTAAAGTAAAATAATAATAATAAATAAATAAATAAATAAATAAATAACAAAACAAAAAGGAAACACTATATAATAGAGAATACTTCGAGGCCGGGCGCGGTGGCTCAAGCCTGTAATCCCAGCACTTTGGGAGGCTGAGACGGGCGGATCACGAGGTCAGGAGATCGAGACCATCCTGGCTGACACAGTGAAACCCCGTCTCTACTAAAAAAAAAAAAAATACGAAAACTTAGCAGGGCGAGGTGGCGGGCGCCTGTAGTCCCAGCTACTCGGGAGGCTGAGGAAGGAGAATGTCGTAAACCCGGGAGGTGGAGCTTGCAGTGAGCTGAGATCCGGCCACTGCACTCCAGCCTGGGTGACAGAGCGAGACTCCGTCTAAAAAAAAAAAAAAAAAAAAAAAATACTTCCAAATGAGTTCCTGGTAGAAACTCTTCTCACGGTCTTTGGAAATCCCTTAAGATTCAAGTACAAGATCCTGACCTTGATGCCATCATTTAGAAACAAATTTAGTGACATATACTAGCATGATTAATATCATCCCTTCCTCGGGAACTCCATATGTGAAAACTCTATTCAGCTGTTTCCATGTCTCTCTGACAACAGTAAAACTGTAACAAGAAAAGGATAGCTGCTGACGTTGTCAGCTAAAAAATCTTAAATGTCCAGATGATTGTTGGTGGTGATGGAAGGGACAGGAGGACAAGGTCACTTGTACCCAATAGCAGGCGTAACACCTATCACAGAAGTCTAATATGTGACATTTCTTAAGTGGGACAAATACCAGAGGAGGATGTTGATGCTACTGGCAGTTTTTATGAATTATACATGATGCACTATTTTAAAATTCAGCAGAAAACTGCCATTTACCCTCTATAATAAAAGGTATTGTATGAAAAATGAAGTGCTGGCTATGTAAATATGAGATGCTACCGATAAAAAGGATCTTAGGCACACTTCTCTTTGCTCTCTAGCCCCTGACAGAAAACCAAGCTTTTAAGAGTAGGGTTGACCTTTGGAAATCCAGCAGAAGCATTCATGAACTAGATACCTCAGTACTGTCGATCTGTGTTTCCATACCAGCAACCAAATTCTAAATGTAGCGCTACCATTTGATTGGCTTTTGGCTTTACCTCCTTGATACTGGAGTAACACAAGTGTATAGCTATATTTGGCATTTGATATTTACTTGTCAATCAGCAGAAGCACAGAAAACCCCTTTCAGACAATATAATTTACCCTAGAAGTTTAAATGTTAAAATTAGAAATGTTCATTATGACTACAAACTGCTAAAAGTCATCTAGGAAAATTCATTCATTTATGATTCAGTCAACAAATATCTACAGAGCACGTCCTACATTCTAAGCATTATTGTAGATTCAGGGGATAGAACAGTGAAAAAAAAAATACAAGTGGAGCAAGGTGGCCGACTAGAAGCCCTTATCAGTTGTTCTCCCCACAGGAACACCAAGTTGAACTATTCACACAAAAAAAACACCTCATAAAAGCAAAAAATCGGGAGTGATCACAGCTCCTGATTTTAACTTCATATCACTGAAAGAGGCACTGAAAAGGGTAGGAAAGATAGTCTTGAGTAGCCAGCGCCACCCCTCCTCCATCTCTCAGCAGTAGCTGTGTGGCACAGAAAGAGAATGTGCATTTGCGGGAGGGAGACCATAGTGATATAGGACTTTGCATTGGAACTCAGTGCTGCCCTGTCACAACGGAAATCAACACCAGGCAGAACTCAGCTGGTGCCCAAGGAGGGAGCATTTAGAGCAGCCCTAGTCAGAGAGTAATCACACATCTCAGCAGTCAGAACCTGAGTTCTGGCGAGCCTTGCCACCACAGAATAAAGTGTTCTGAGGTTCTAAATAAACTTAAAAGGCAGTCTACGTCACAAAGACTTCTATTTTTGGGCAAGACCTGGTGCTAATGAGGAATGAGCTGGGTTGGCCAAGGAAGTGCTTGCACTACCCTTCCCCCAATCACAGACAGTGCAGGCAATTCTGGAGAGACTCCTTTCCTCCACTTGAGGAGAGAAGAAAGGAGAGTAAAGAGGACTTTCTTTTGCAACTTGGATACCAACTCTGCCATAGTAGGATTGGGCACCAACCAGAGTCCTAAGACCCCATTCTAGTCCTCAGCTTCTGGATGACATTTCTAGACACACCCTGGTTCAGAAGGGGAACCTACTGCCTTGAAGGGAAGGACCCAGTCCTGGCAGGATGTATCACCTGCTGACTAAACAGCCCTTGGGCCCTGAATAATCAGCAGTGACTCAGGTAGTACTTGCTGTGGGCCTTGGGTGAGACTCAGAGATGGGCCTTGGGTGAAACTCAAGATGTGATGGCTTCAGGTGTGATCCATTATATTCCCAGCTGTGGTTGCTACAGAGAGACATTCCTGCTCGATAAAAGGAGGGGGAAGAGTAAAGGAGACTTTGTCTTAGAGCTTAGGTAACAGCTTGGCCACAGTTGGTAGAACACCAAGCAGGCTCTTGAGTCCTCAGTTCCAGGTTTTGGCTCTGGAAAAGCATTTCTGGACCTTCCCTGGGCCAGAGGGGAGCCCATTGCCCAGAAGGGAGGGTCCCAGGCCTGGCTGCATTCACCACGAGATCACTGAAGAGCTCTTGGGATTTGAGTGAACATTGGCAGTAGCCAGCCAATACTGGTTGTAGGTCTGGGACAGTGGCGACTACAAGGAGAGACTCCTCTGCTTATGCAAAGGGAAAGGAAGAATGGAAAAGATTTTTTTCTTGTGGCTTGGCTTTCAGCTCAGCCTCATAGAATAGAACACCAAGTAGATACCTAAGGTTTCTGACTCTAGGTCCTGGCTCCTGGATGGCATCTCTAGACCTTCCCAGGGCTGTAGGGAACTGACTACTCTGAAGGGAAGGACATAAGCCTGGCTGGCTTTGCCACCAGCCCACCTGGGGCTGATTTTAGAGCCCCAGGGCATTGAGCAAACAGAGGTGATAGCCAGGCAGTGGTTATTGCAGGCCTTCAGCGAGACCCATTTCAGGTCTGACACAGCGCAGTCCCAGTGGTGGTGCTTGTGTCACCCATTCCCCAGCTCCAGATAGCTCAGCACAGAGAGGGAGAGACTCCATTAGTTTGTGAGAAAGTAAGGGAAGAGAACAAGAGTATCTGCCTGATAATCCAGAGAATTATTTTACATCTTATCCAAGACCACCAAGACAGTGCCCCTACAAGTCTGCAAGAGCTACAGCATTACTGGGCTTGGAGTGCCCCCTAATTCAGACATGGCTGCAGAGACCAAAAACTTAGATTACAACACCCAAGTTCTTCAAATACTTGGAAAGCCTCTCCAAGAAGGATGCATACAAACAAACTCAGACTGTGAGGACTACAATAAATACTTAACTCTTAAATTCCAGACACTGGCAAACATCCACAAGCATCAAGGCCATCCAGGAAAACATGACCTCACCAAACAAACTAAATAAGGCCTCAAGGACCAATCCTGGAGAGACAGAGATATATGACTTTTCAGACTGAGAACTAAAAATAGCAGTTTTGAAGAAACTCAGTGAAATTTAAGATAACACAGAAAAGGAATTCAGAATCCTAGGAGGTAAATTTAACAAATAATTAAGAATCAGAAATTCTGGAATTAAAAAATGTAATTGACATACTGCAGAATTTATCAGAATCTCTCACCAGACTAAGCAAAAGAACAAGAAGAGGAGAAGGAGCAGGAGGTGGAAGGGGAGAAGGGGGAGAATAAGAGAGGAGAGAAGGGGAAGGAGGAGTAGGAGGAGACCCAAATAAATAAAATTACAGGTGGAAAAGGAGACATTACAATCGATATCACAGAAATAAAAAGGATCATTAGAGGCTACTATCAGCAACTATATGCCGATAAATTGCAAAGCCTAGAATAAATCAATAAATCCCTAGACACATACAACCTACCAAGATTGAACCATGAAGAAATTCAAAACCGGAACAGACCAATAACGAGTAATGAGATCAAAGCCATAACAAAGTCTCCCAGCAAAGGAAAGCCTGAGACCACTGATGAATTTTACTAAACATTTAAAGAAGAACTAATACAATCCTAATCAAACTATTTAAAACAAATAGGAGAAGGAAATACTTCCAAACTCATTCCACAAGGCCAGTATTACCCTGATGCTAAAACTAGTCAAAGACACATCAATAACAGAGAACTACAGGCCAATATTCCTGATAAATATGGATGCACAAATCCTCAACAAAATGTTAGCAAACTGAATTCAATGACAAATTATAAAGATTCTCTATGGTGACCAAGTGGGATTTATCCCAGGGATTCAAGGATGGTTTAACATATGCAAATCAATCAATGTGATATATCAAGAGAATGAATGACAAAAACCATGTGATCATGTCAACTGATGCTGAAAAAGCATTTGATAACATTCAACATCTCTTCATGATAGAAACCTTCAAAATACTGGGTATGAAAGGAATATACTTCAACACAATAAAAGTCAGCTAGTATCAAAATGAATGGCAAAAAACTGAAAGTCTTTTCTCTAAAATGTGGAACATGAAAAGGATGCTTACTTTCACCACTGTTATTCAACATAGTACTGGAAGTCCTAGATAGAGAAATCAGACAAGAGAATAAAAGAAAGGGCGTCTAAATTGGAAAGGAAGAAGTCAAATTACCCTTGTTTACAGATGATATGATCTTATAGTTGGAAAATCCTAAAGATTCCACCAAAAAACTAGAACTGGTAAACAAATTCAATAAAGTTGCAGGATACAAAATCAACATACAAAAATCAGTAGCACTTCTATATGCCAACAGAGATCAATCTAAAAATGAAATCAAGAAAATAATCTCATTTACAATGACTATAAATAAAATTAAATACCTAGGAATTAATCAAGGAAGTAAAAGATCTCTACAATGAAAACTATACAACATTGAATAAAAAAATTGAAGAGTAGACACACAAACACACACACCTTGGAAAGATATTTCATGTTCATGGATTGGAATAATCATATTGTTAAGACGTCCATACTACCCAAAGCAATCTACAGAGTCAATGCAATCCCCAGCAAAATATCAATGATATTCTTCACAGAAATAGAAAAACTATCCTAAAATTTATATGAAATCACAAAAGACCCAGATTAGCCAATGATATCCTGAGTAAAAAGAGTAAAACTGGAGAAATCACAGTATCTAACTTCAAATTATATTACAGATCTATAGTAACCAAAACAACAAGATACTGGCAAAAAAATAGACACATAGACTAATGGAACAGAATAGAGATCCCAGAAACAAATTCGTAAGTCTGTAGGGAACTCATTTCTGACAAAAAATGCAAAGAACATGGATTGGGGAAAGAATAATCTCTTTAATAAATTGTGCTGAGAAAATTGAATATACACATGTGGAAGTATGAAACTAGACATACAAAAATAAAATCAAAGTGAATTAAAGACTATGACCTTAACCTATGAAATTACTAAAACAAAACACAGGGGAAACTATCCAAGACATTGGATTAGGCAAAGATTTATTGAGTAATAGCCAACAAACACAGACAACCAAAGCAAAAATGAACAAATGGGATCATATCGAGTTGAAAAGCTTCTGTACAGCAAAGCAAACAATCAACAAGGTGAAGAGATGACCCACAAAATGGAAGAAAGTGTTTGCAAGGTATCCATCTGACATGGGATTAATAACCAGAATATATATGGAACTCAAACAACTCTATAGAAAAATTCGGATTAAAAATGGGCAAAAGATCTGAATAGACATTTCTCAAAGGAAGACATACAAATGGCACATGAGTATATGAAATGGTGCTCAACATCATTGATCATCAGAGAACTGCAAATCAAAACTGCAATGAAATATCATCTCCAGTTAAAATGGCTTTTATTCAAAAGACAGGCAAGAATAAATGCTGGCAAGGATATGGAGAGAAGCGACCGTTTGTACACTGTTGGTGGGAATGTATGTTAGTACAGCCACTATGGAGGAAAGTTTGTAGATTTCTCAAAAAACTAAAAATAGAGCTACAATGTGATTCAACAATCCCACTGCTGGGTATATAACCAAAAGAAAGGAAATGAGTCTACTGAGGAGTTACCTGTGCTCCCATGCTTATTGCAGCACTGTTCACAATAGCCAAGATTTGGAAGCAACCTAAGTGTCCATCAAAAGATTAATGGATAAGAAAATGTGGTACATATACACAATGCACAATGGAGTACTAATCAGTCATAGAAAAGAATGAGATCCTGTCATCTGCAACAACATGGATGGAACTGGAGGACATTAAGTGAAATAAACCAGGCACAGAAAGGCAAACTTCACATGTTCTCACGTATCTGTGGGAGCTAAAAATGAACAGAATTGAACTCATGAAGACAGAGAGTAGAATGATGAGTTGTCACCAGAGGCTGAGAAGGGTAATAGGGTGGGGGAGGGGAAGTGGGGATGGTTAATGGGTACAAAAATGTAGTTAGATAGAATGAATACAATCTAGTATTTGACAGCACAAAAGAATGACTACAGTTTACAATAATATATTGTATATTCCAAAATAAAGAGTATAATAAGATATTTGTAACACAAAGAAAGAATAAATGCTCAAGGTGATGGATATCCCATTTCCCTTAATGTGATTATTAGGCATTGTATTTCTATATCAAAATATCTCATGTACCCCATAAATACATATACCTACTATATACTCATAAAAATTTTTTTAAAGAAAATAAAGCCAGGTCATTTGAAATTACATAAACACACACACACACACACACACACACACACACACACACATCGTCTTGGCCCTTCAGGAACTTACACTGTAATGGTGATGAGGTCTGTCTTATTCTCATCTTTGAGAACTTTGCTATGTAAAGAACCAACAGTGAGTCATCACTTAGGGGCTTGTTAAAAATGCAAAGTCTCAGGTCCACTTCCAGATGTCCTGAAACAGAATCTGTACGTTATTTTATAATATCCCCGAGTGATTTGCATCCACATTAAAATCTGAGAATTGCTGTTCTAGAAAAGAGCCTGAGGTAAAGATTAAAATTCTGATTTTATTTGGAAGCACAAGCCCAGGAGAATAAAAATAGGGAAAAAGATAAATGAGGAAAAAGAAGCTGTAAAATGATGAAATTTTGTGCTGGCTATGACTTCAGAATGAGTCTGGAAGGGGCACAGCAGGTCACTCAGTAGGTGGGTTTGTTCTGCACGTCAAACTTCTCCTTCTGCACACAGTTGACAAGGAAGATTTCCACCAAACTCTTTCTCCTGAATCCTACTTTCTACAGATTGAAGTTCACACCACTGTGTGGTTTCTGCACACCTTCCATTCTGGATTACTAAGTTCAGCTCTGAAAGTGGAGGAGCAGGGGCCGACCAAGAAAAAGAAAAAGAAGGGAGCAGTTAAGAGTTTCTGAGAAGGGCCAGGCACGGTGGCTCATGCCTGTAATCACAGCATTTTTGGGAGGCTGAGGTGGGTGGATCACCTGAGGTCAGGAGTTCAAGACCAGCCTGGCCAATGGGGGTTTCAACCCCATCTCTACTAAAAATATGAAAATTAGCTGGGCGTGGTGGTGCATGCCTGTAATCCCAGCTACTTCGAGACTGAGGCAGGAGAATCGCTTAAACCCAGGAGGCGGAGGTTACAGTGAGCCAAGATTGCGCCATTGCACTCCAGCCTGGATGACAAGAGTAAAACTCCACCTCAAAAAAAAAAAAAAAAAAAAAAAAAGTTTCTGAGAAGACAAAGTTTATGTCTCAAAATAGTATATATGGGAAATTCCATCCAGATAAGTTTGTATAAGTAAATAGAAATAACATTTACTTGTCTGTCAGCAGAAACACAGAAAACCCTCTCTGCCAGACAAAGTAATTCACCATAAAATTGTGAAAGTTATATTAGAAATTATTGTCATAACTAGGAGTTACCGGTCTTTCTTGACATTCACAAGTACTCGCTGACCCCCTATGACCTCCTTTTCCTTTGAGATCACTCAGGATTTCCACATAACCATTATTAGCTCCTCCTCTATCTCCAGGTTTCTAGTTGTATTAGCCCATTTTCACACTGTTATAAAGAACTACCTGTGACTGGCTAGGTAATTTATAAAGAAAAGAGGTTTAATTGACTCACAGTTCCACATGACTGGGGGGACCTCAGGAAACTTACAATCATGGCAGCAGAAGGTGTAGGGGAAGCAAGGCACATCTTACATGCTGGCAGGAGAGACAGTGAGGGAGGAGGTGCCACAGTTTTAAACCATCAGATCTCATGAGAACTCACAGTCATAAGAACAGCATGGGGAAAATCCACCCCCATGATCTAATCACTTCCCATCAGGTCCCTCCCCTGACACATGGGGATTACAATTCAAGATAGGATTTGGGTGGGGACACAGAGCCAAAGCATATCACTCACCCTGCTTCCCCACATTTATTGATATGTGTGGTGCATTTGTGAATCTCAAATACTCAGGCCCATTCTTATTCATCCCATGTCCTGATCCAAACCACACCCCACACACGTCTGTTTTGATATCATCATGCTGATATCCTCCCTGCATAAGCCAAAAATCAAATCCAGAAATAACCAAATAATCTGGATCGATAAACCCAGATAAGCAAATGGGAGGAGGCATCAAAGGAGAAGCCACAGATCCCAGAGTGGGGCAAATCCAAGACCCAGGAGATACATAGCACACACTCCCCAAGGTGTGTGCCCTCCCAGAGTGCTCTCACCATAAGAAATTCTCATCCAGACCATCCGGATTTGACTTGGTCTGGAATCTATGATGATTACACAAATGTGACCAATACCTAAATGTCATGAGTAGTTATCCCTAGCAAGGAGAATATAGATTTTCCCTTTCATTTTTATCATTTCCTGTGCTTTTCAAAATTTCTATGATAAAACCGTACTGCTTTTATAATGAGGAACTCTTCCATTATTTCTATGAAATAATATACTTTGGCAAGGAGACTCTTTTAAAAACAGAATAAGGAAAAACCAGAATGACATGTAGCTATTAAATGTTAAATTATTTGCATGTTCATAGATAGTAAATCTCCCCAACCTTTAGAGTTTAGGAAACTCTAGATTTCCACAGCACCCACAACCTAAAGGAAAAAATCTTTTCCTCAGACCAAAAGGGGATAAATACGTGAAGAGTCAGAAAGCAGAAATTGTGCTTTCTGAAGGCAATACTGTACTGCCAAATGTCTAATGAGGCATTTCAAGAAAGTCTGTAACTTCCTTGTACTTATGAAATACAGGCAGTCTACTGTCCAGCCCTAAAGTAATGAGAAGGGCCTTTAGAAATGTGAGCGCGTGATGTTGGTCAGCCCTAAACTCTAGACACCTTTTAAAGAAGTGCTTAGTGTCCTTTCCAAATTCTACTTCAAATTCCAGTCTTAACCTACATACTGCACAACTAGCAGAACTATGTTTTCTGCTAGTTGATCATTTTATCAACTCTGATCAGATGTCAGAGTTAATTTTGTGTAAATGTTAACAGATATGGTTAGTTTATTTCTACAAATTTTTTGACTGCCAGCTACTACGTATATTTCTATGCTATTACAAAAATATAATAATCTGTACTCAGATTTATAACATAATGGATCCTTATCTTCCAAACATAGTTTCTAAAACAGTTCAGAATTCACTGGTGCTGAAAAGCCCTTTTCACCTATATATTAATGTTCACCTTAAATTTCTTAAGTGTCAGGTTACTATCTCTGTGAAAAAGAAGGAAAGTTGGCTTTCTCATTGTGTCTGCTGCCTTGATTTGGGACCCTAGAAGTTTCCAGCCTCTAATCCCATTTATCTTTGATAGTGAAAGCTGGTTAGTTCACTTGAGAATACCATACTTAAGGACATGAATTAGTAATGGCCATTTGACCTCTCTGTAAGTATTATGCTCACATAATTTATGAAAATAAATACATCTTAAGAGATAATGATTTCTGACAATTCACTTTTCATATTGAATCAAATCACTTAGTAAATACAACTATTCAGAGCCTGCCACTGCATATGTATTATAGCCATTGGGACCTGCTGCTACTCTATTTGTTAAACAGTGAACTATGAAATTCATTTTGATGACTCAATGTGAATGAGTTTTTAGATCCCACCTTCATAACTGACTATGCATAAATACACTCCAAACTCATGTCTTGGTCTCTCATTTAAAAAAAATACTTATTAACAATTGATGATTCTAATACAATTTTCAGGTTTTTTTCTCCTTTAGAAAGTGACACTTCAAGTTTGTAGATATTTCAGGTTACTTTGTAAACCAGAGCATATGACATAAATGAAATAGCACAGGAAGCATTATGTGTTGATATCCTATTTTAATCAGCAAATAAATCTTGCTGAAGAAAAAATCATGTGTCTAGTGAACCTAAGAGAATTAGGTAAAGTGGCATGTGGTAAAATTAAAATACTTTTATTAAAAAATCTGTTATTAACATTTAACATGTCAAAATACATTGCTGTGCATTCTGAAAAATCATACTGTGTGTTTTAAACATGCCTCTATCAGGCATCCAAAATCCTTGAGATAGGGGAGACAGACTTTATTATATTAAAGATATAGGATATGCTTTCAATAACTATGGAGCCAAAAACAAACAACATCATATGAATACTTCTTAAAATTTGCAACATGGGAAACAAATTACTCGTCAGTTATGTACCTTGCTTGAAAAGAAAACACTTATGACTCTCTTGTGCTACTGAAAACAAAATGTTCTTGGATTCAGTTAAAAGGTATTTGTAGGCACAGTGACATTTCACAATTGTAAATGTTATAGCACTCTGTGGAAATATAGTTTGAGACATTCCCTCCAGAAACCACTTTGACAAGGATAGTATTTATAAGTAGACAAGAAAATTTGCTCAAAAACAGTCTTGCCATTTTACTTTGCAACAAATTAATATCTATATTCTTGTAATTCTCTTTATAAATATTTATAATATACAAAAATATTTACTTTGGAAAAACCTCTCTGGATAGCAATACTTACTTATAGATTATTTGCATTTTAATTTGTGTGATGAATAGGATTCAAAAAAGATTACCAACATAAATATTTTTAAATTGCAGAAATGATTCTTGGAAGTTCTGGGTTCCAACTAGTTATCTTTTGGCAGTTAATTCCAAGTTCTAGATAATAGGACATTCTTTTATTGGGCCAGAATTATTTTTGTATTTTTTTTCCAGTTATTCCCCTTCTTAAAATTGCTCCTTTTTCCTATCCATCATTAGCCCCTTCTTAGGAATCCACTTAAAAATTTTTATAGCTTAATTTTTTAATAATTCTATACTTTAAAGTTTTTTGTTTTTGTTTTGCTTTTTCCAGTCAGCTTTTAAACTTATTGAGAGCAGAGTCTCTGCAACCTTGCTTTGATTTATCCCACCAGGTCAAGTGCTGTGCCAATCCTTAAGAGAAGGCTTTTGATAAAAATGTTCAGAATGGACTTGACTTTAAAACTGGTCACAGATTACTACAAAAGCATTTTCTGAATGGATACCTGGATTTCATTTCCAATAAATTATCTGCAGGAGAAGATATTGGCAAATAATGTAGCATCATTTTTAAAAATAAGGTCATTAAAATCATCTGATTCTATTTGTACCTTTTATTAGAAGATACTTCTGAGTATTGAATAAATGTCTGTGAAAATCCTAATATATCACACTACAGTTATTTTTTCTTTCTTGTAGAATCTACTACAAAGAGACATTTAATTTTATTTGATGCATTCCTGTTTACTCTCCCATAAATATAGAATTATTGAAGTTTATTTGGAGAGCGAGTATATGGAGGAATTACTAGCCTAAGATGAAGTACTGAATGTGGTCCTGTTTTCATCGGTGACTAACCCTGTGAGAGTTTTCAAGTAACCACTGTCAGTCTGCTTTTATAATGGGTCAACTGGAGACACTATTTTCTTTACCTTCCTCAGAGAATTGTTGCTACAATCACATGACATAACATATGAGCTAGCACTCTGAATACTATAAAGAACCATACAAATCTACACTGTGATTGTGCCGGTCTCCACCATGATACACTGAAAGCTATAAAACAAAATTGTTGTTTAAAGATCCCGGGCTATTGTCTTGATTTTGGGATGGAAAAGAATTTCTTTTGAAAAATGAGATTCTAAAACCCTATTTTAAAAGACCAAAGCTTTACGAATGTTTATACACTGAACCAGACCCTACTACAACCAAACTAATCTGGGCTGCCTTGGAAGATCGCTAACATGTATTGAGTGTGTGCACTCTGCTAAGCCCTTTTTGGCTTTGAATGATAGACATGCTATCTCTCATTTAATCCATACAGTCCTGTAAAGATGGGTAATGCTGTTATCCTTACTTCATAGGTGAGGAAATTGTGACTTAGATAGACTAATGTGTCTAGGCCCCCCCAGATCAAAAATCGCAGAGCCAAACTTGAACCCACATTTGTCTTACTTCAGCACCAGTGTGTTCCTCCTCTTTTCTGTCCTGCCATACTGTTACCTAAGGCCCAGTCAATTTTAGAGAAATCCAAATCCATGAGGAAGAAAATTAAATAGTAAGAATCACATTGTTTAATTTCAAATTGGTTTGAAAATACTTGTGGAATTATATTGATCTTTAGAGGTATTTAAGGAAAATTTTAGCATCTTTACACATAAAAAGCTTTTAAAATATTAATCAACAATGAAAAATAAATACCAAAAAGCACTCCTTTAATGAGTTATTGCTTGATTAAGACATACCTGTGGCAATGCATGTACCTTTCAAGTATGTAACGTTTGTTCCTATGTCAAGAATTTGTTCTCTAATGTAACATTTGAATTATCATAACTTCTATTACAAAATAAAATTACTCCATTGGAAAATCATTCTGGTTCCCCAGACTCTCATTTGTTGCCAATATATATGATGTTTTCTCTTGAGAAATTACAAGGTAGTTACCACTGTAGAAGGCAAAAATGTTTGAGTCATTTAGTCATTTAGATGAGCTAATAGAAAAACAAACCCTTACATAGCTTAGAAAAATGTAATTTCAATTAGCAGTCTTAGGTGATTTATACTAAGTAGAATGTTCATAATTATCGTAACTTTAAAAAAAAAAAGCTGGGCGCGATGGCTCATGCCTGTAATCCCAGCACTTTGGGAGGCCAAGGCAGGTAGATCACCTGAGGTCAGGAGTTTGAGACCAGCCTGACCATCATGGTGAAATCCTGTCTCTACTAAAAATACAAAAATTAGCCAGGCGTGGTGGCACATGCATGTAATCCTAGCTACTCAGGAGGCTAAGGCACGAGGATTGCCTGAACCCTGGAAGCAGAGGTTGCAGTGAGGTGAGATCGCGCCACTGCACTCTAGCCTGAGCGACAGAGACTTTGTCAAAAAAAAAAAAAAAAAGAGAGCGAGAGAGAGAGAGAAAGCAAGCAAGCATACATGTTGTATTTTAGTTAATCAGACTGAACCTATAATTGTATGGTGTCTTTAAAATAAGCTCATACAAATAGTCTAATTCTAATTGCACCTTTTCTTAGTGGACAGTTCTAAGTATTACATAAATATCTTTGAAAATTTTGATATATCACACTATGTTTATATTTTTACTTCTTGTAGAATATACTACGAAGAGACATTTAATTTTATTTATATACATTTCCCATCAATGTGATGAGAATTGTAGGTTCATTATTAAGTAGTAAAAATAGAATCATTTTAATCCTGCCCCTAAAATCCTTTTCTTGTTGACTCTCAGTGCGTGTCATAGTAAAAAGCATAGCAGATCATAGCTTTAACAGGAGAAATTCAGATCGTCCTCATGGCATATTTGGGGCAAAAGATGTTTAAAAACTGAAACTTTTTCTTTTCTTTTTCTTCATGACATTTTAGTGTAATAATATTGCTGGCTCTCTTGATTATTTTAAGGGACTTTATAGTTATTGACCTCAAAGAATATTTGTAATGAGTACATTGCAATTAATACAAAATTTCAAGTAACTTGTATATATAAATGTAAATATATACATTGTTTAAACAGTGTCCCAAATTCAAGTGGTAACTGTAATTGGAAAGTGAAGGGTTCTTCAGATCACTGGGGCACAAGGCAAGATTCATTTTTATATCAGGTTCTATTGTATATACAATGTCAGAGCTATGAAAAAATAGAACTAGCAACACGAAACTGCAAACTATTATCATACTACTTAGATTTAGAAACTTTATAGTGTAGTTGCTATTATGTTAAAAGTCAGAAAAAAATGTTTATTCTGTAGCTGTTATCCAGTCTCATAAGGCATAAAAATGATAATCCTAGATTATAACCAAGAATTTTATACATAAAATGAATATTTCATTATTGCTTTGAGATATTTTCAGAATTTGCTTAGTGAACTTCAAAATCTCATTCTTGCTTCACCCAGCCCAAAACCCTTACTCCTCCTCCCACAGCATAAAGCTATCAGATAAACTGGCAGCATCCCCAAACCTAAACTCTGCTTCTAGATGTTGCTTTAGAAATATACCCAGGGTCTCTAATGTATATATTTCAAAGGTTTGTAAGAATATGCATTTTAGTCTTTTATATACAAGAAAATGATGCTGACTGGGATACCCAACTGAGTTATATGCATTTATTTCTCCAAGAATGAAATGGCCTATGTGTTTATAATGTCACCTTCACTTTGTCCTCTTTTCTATCCACATATATTTATAAAACTTTTGAAAAACTCATCTGTACTACACCATTTCCTTCAGTGGGAGTCTAAATGCTGCTATTATGTGAGAAAGTCGGAGTTGGAAATGTTTTTTTCTAAATGTAATGTGTGTCTTTCTATTAGAGTAATATAATTCTGGGAACTTTCTTTAGGTACTCTGTAACGGAGGAAGAAAAATAAATAACACGGGGTTGGTTCTTGCCTTCAAGGAGCTCACAATGAAGTCGTTAAGACTGACAAATGGAATTGTACAAAACAATAACTGCAAGACTATTACTTTAGTTCTGTTAAGCAACTTAAATGGCAATGCCCCTGCAGGACCAAAAATAAAATATTACATTATTATTTCAATATGAAGGAGTCTACCTGTGCAGAGATTTGAGAGATACATTATTTCATCCAAAAGATATAGAAATGGACACTTGATAAGTTACCTTGGCTTACATATTCAGAGAAATATATTCTCATTTGGAGTAGCCACCTTAGGAAGCTATGCAACTCTCCTTTGACTCGAATATTATTAGATTTCCTCGTTGACTTGCCTGCAGAAGTAATTCACTTTATTGTCAAACTTGTCAGCATCCAACTTACATTTGTAGTTTTTTTAGTCACGATGTTAAACCTCCTTCTTTAATTGCATATCAAAATGATATTTTCAAGAAATGTCAATTGTTTTTAAGTGATGTCTTTAGTTCTTAACATGCTGGAGTTAGTTTCTTTATTGAGCCCATTGTTGCAATTCAGATTATATCTGTCATTATATAACCCTTAGGTTTGCAGACATTTTCTAAGCAATGATGGTTGGGCTTAGGCTAAGCCAGACCATTAAATCTGCTCTGGGCTGGAAGATTGGCACAATTGAAGAATCAGACATCATTTAGAGTTGTTTCCATTTAGGTTTACTAATGAACCAATAAACAAATGAGAGTTCACAATACAGGTTAGTGGATGCAGTTCATGATGACTTCTTTCTTCCACGTAGTCATAGTGGCATATTCAAAATGGTTAACGCAATCCATGTACCATGAAGCATCTACCTGGACAGAGCCAGCAGCTTTGCCTCATAGCCCAATAGGATGGGGGAAGGGTGTCTACCCCTCACCATAGAAGAAATTTCTTGCTGAATCACTGATATATACTTCCATATTCTATATTTTACTAAGTCATTAAACCTGGCTACTATCAGTCTTCAGAATGTTATTTGAATTTTCAAGAGACTGCTTGGTTCTTTTATTTTTCTTCTATACAATCACTTGTTTGATCTAATTACTACTGTATCCTTGTTGGTGGTTTAAGGAATGCCCAGGATCTGCTTTTGTCTTTCAGCATGTTTATTGGATACCTACTTAAGGAAAAACACTGTATCGACATGGAAGGCCATGACATTTAAATAACTTAATGGAGATATTTTAGCAGATGGAAAGCTGGAGAGAAAGCAGTTCCACATAAAACTATAGAAGCATACTTATTTTTAAGTTATTTTAATGAAGTGTTAATTAAGGAAGATTAAAGCATTTCCCTAAGTTTTCTCCCATTAATTCTGTTGTGAGAGATAAATTTTGGCAATTAGTTGAAATTAAGGCCGGGCGCGGTGGCTCAAGCCTGTAATCCCAGCACTTTGGGAGGCCGAGATGGGCAGATCATGAGGTCAGGAGATCGAGACCATCCTGGCTAACACGGTGAAACCCCGTCTCTACTAAGAAATACAAAAACTAGCCGGGCGAGGTGGCGGGCGCCTGTAGTCCCAGCTACTCGGGAGGCTGAGGCCGGAGAATGGCGTGAACCCGGGAGGCGGAGCTTGCAGTGAGCTGAGATCCGGCCACTGCACTCCAGCCGGAGTGAGACTCCGTCTCAAAAAAAAAAAAAAAAAAAAAAAGAAATTAAATATTTGTTTATCAAAAATTATTACTTTGTTTCCATTACTTTTTACTGTTTTAAATGCGTTCCATCTACACGAACTTGACATTAGGGCATAAAAGTGGCAAGTTGTATAGACCTGTGATTTTTGGAATCAGAAGATCTGGGTCTGATATTCTGATCATGAAACCCAAAGGGCATAGTTTTCGGCAAGTCCCTTAGTCTTCTTGGACCTCTGTTTCTAAATCCAGAGACTTTGGTATATCTAAGCATAGAAAAGGTACAGCAAAAATGCAGTATTATATAATCTTAAGGGACGATTGTATATGCAATCTATCATTGACAGAATCATTATAAGACTCATGACTGTATAGATTAAATCATGATTCCTCACATATTTTAGAATTCTTCACAATAAGTATCTTTAATTAGGGATAGTTTTCTTCTTTTTATTGTAAACATCTAAAGCACTTAATATAAAAATCTGTTGCTTATAGCAAAGTGTCCCACTAATTTATTAAAAGAATCAATATAACAAATCCTTTTTATTTCTAAAGAATTAGTAAACTCTTTTTAGAAAGATGAGCAATAAAGTTAAGGCTAATTTTTTTATGTACCAAACATCCAGGTATAAGATGTCACAATTTCAAAAGTTCTTGTGCAGGCAAAGCCTTAGTTTCATGGAATTTGTTATGGCATTTATTACAACTTTATGGGATTTTCAGAATTCAAATTATAATATATGATTCATGCTTTTGGTATATCATGTGCATATTCTCACCACCACCTCATACATAGAGGTTTTATTTTTTAATAAATATATACCAGATTATTATAGGTTATATATATATTATAAATGGACTTCATATTTGACATATTCAAATATATCACATGATTTCCTCATCAAAAAAGTCTGTAACATGTTTTGAACACTTAAGACTAAACCACATTAGAACCATGCCATAATGAGGAGGATATAGAACAAGGAAACTTCTGTAGTGAACTACATAATGTAACAACAATTAGCCTTAATCACAGAAAAACCCAGTCCCTACCCCATTCAAGATAGTATCTCTTTTCACGGTGGAGCAGGATGCAGACTAGAAAGAAAACACATGAACTAGAGTGCCACAAGCATGGCAGGGGAGGCAGTTGAGTCAACTCAGGAATATTAAGAAAACAAGCTCATTTTAATGAGTTTTAGTTTGGGCTGTATTTTTAAGATACCTTTCTGAAAGCATGTCACAATTTACTAACATTATTTTTTAGTTTTCAAAACTTTGTATTCATTGAGTATGTCTTCATTCTAAAGAATCTAATACAGAAGCACTTCACTAACCACAAACTAGTTTGTAACAGGGTGTGTGGTAATTACCATGGCAATTATATTAGACATCTTTTTTTTTCTTGCTAACTTGGAATTATTTCAAGATTTTCTCTTTGGACTGACATTTTCAAATCCTGAGCTCTAGTGAAGATGATTTTTACTTCTTCACATTGTGAAAGTTGAATTAATCTTTTCAGAGAGTTTTTCATATGGTTAACTTTTGGTATTGGGACACTTCAACTTAGAATTTGAACTTCAAACCAAGAAAAAAAGACTTATGGGGCAATAATATTATTTATCTTTCTTTTTCTGACTGTAAGACATGAACATAATATATATTTCATATCAACCTCATAAAACATTCCGATGTTCCCAGGCCACATTAAAATGCAAAATAAGACAGTATTGTATAACTTACATCAATAAAACCCATGAATAATTGGCACAAAGATATCTGTGCATATGTCGTGTGATAAGCTCAGATGGAGTGACTACAAGAAAGGTGGATGGAAGGAACATGAAAGACTAATGAAATCATAATTTCAAGAGTAAAGCTCCTGACTGTGAAGGATATAGATTAACTTTGTATATGCAGTCATTGACATATTAAGTTATGCCTATATCCAAACTTAGGTGTCAATATAGTACATTTTATATATAAAAAACAGTCAAAGTAATATGTACATCATAGACTTTGGCTACCACTGAACTGTGTTAAAGTGTTGCTGTACCTTTTAAGATAAAATGATACAGTAAACCCACCATAAAAATATAAAATCCAGATTTGTGGCTGTTAAAAAAAATAACCACCAAGGGAAGTAGAACTTTTCTGAAGATATAAATTAGGTACCTGAAGTGGGGTGCTGTCATAACCAATAGCTAAAAATGTAAGAAATCAGAAAGTGGATAGAGGCTGGAACAATTTAGAGGAGCATGATAGAAAAATCCTTCATTGCTTTGAACAGACTCTTAGTAGAAATATGGACATTAAAGACTGCTGGTAGGGGCTCAGTAAGATATGGGAAACAAATTATTGGGAATTGAAAGAATGGAGATAGATCCTTGTTACATAGTGGCAAAAAAGCTTAGTGGAATTGTCTCCTTCAGTTATGTGGAAAAGAGAACCTGTGAAAGATGAACAAGGATATCTAGCTAAGGAAATTTTCAAGCAAAGTGTTGAAAATGTGACCTGCTCAGAGTTTTACTCTTTTACTACCATTTTACTCTTGCTGCTTAGAGTAAAATGTCAGAGAGATAAAGTGGGGTAAACTATTAAACAAAAAGAAACTCAGGCTTGACAATTTGAAAAAGTATCAGTCTATTCAGATGACAAAAGATGCTAAAAGTAAGAGATTGCTTCTGAAAGTATGGCATAGGAAAAAAAAAAGTTAAGGGTGTGGTTATATAACTCTTTGCTGAAACTTTGAAAGATCAAAAGATTAGAGTGTTTGGTCCTAAGACTTTAAAGTTGTGCCTAATAGATCTCAAATTAGAGGGCTTCAGTGAACCTTCAGAGTGTTGCCCTCAGCCATCTCAACAGAAGCCAAAGATAGAGGACATCTCAAAAAGATTTGTAGACATGGTCTCAGTCTGATAGAGAACATCTCTGTGTCATCCACAAGAGACTCACAAAGTTTTTTGAGAAAATTATGTCAGCAGAAACACTGCCAGCTTGGACTGAAAGGAACAGGGAGACTACAAAGTGAAAAGAGGCTGTTAGATACCAAAATTCCACTTGCAGAAAGCAGGCTGATAAAACTACTTAGTTTCGAACTACTGTTCAAAAAAGATGAATGACTCAGCAAGCAGAAACAGTAGTCCAGGGGAAAGAACTGGGAGCCTGTAGGTAAGAGTCTATTCTGTTCAATGCCTGGTGAGACCCTAAGCAGAGAATCTAGTCACACCCACTCAGACTTCTAAACTACAGAACTATGAGGTAATAAATTGGTATTGTTCCAAGCCACGGATTTTTTCTTGAGTAATTTGTTATGCAGCAATAGAAACCTATTAGAGATATTAAAAGTCCATCCACTAAAAGATTTTGAAGAATTTAGTGGAGAAAATAGTAGTTCCTTGAAATTATTATGTATACCCACTCCTAAATTGTTTACAAAATGCTTGCTCTGCAAACAGTTTTTTAAATACTGTACTCCGTAGATGGTTTCTATGAAGTTATAAATGCACATATTCCTGGATTCAGGAACTCACCAGTTATTTTCTTTTCTTTTCCTTTTTTTTTTTTCTTTGTTTTTTTTTTTTTTTTAGACAAGGTCTTGCTCTGTTGTTCAGACTGGAGTGCGAAGCACAATGGTTTGATAACATGCTTAATATGCTTGTGGTTCCAGCTACTTGGGGGCAAGGGAGGTGGGTAGAGTGGGTGGCGCTTAGGTGTCCAGGTGATCAAGATTGCAGTGAGCTGGAATCTTGATCGCTGGAGCCCAGGTGGTCAAGATTGCAGTGAGCTGTGATCACACCACTTCACTCCAGCCTGGGTGAGAGAGTGAGACCCTGTCTCTGGAAGAAAAAAAAAGAATATCTGGGATGGTTGAAAAACAACCTTTAGCTTGAGTTTCTAGATGTGACTTCTAAAGCCCAATCACAGAACTGGGCTGCTCAAAGAGCTGTGGCTGCTGCCACCATTAGGAACTATCACTACCCTGCACTTCTGCCACAGCCCACAGCATTACAGCCAGATGCCTTAGGCCCATGTGACCTACTTTAGCATTCCTGAATGATGGAACCTAAATCATCCATGGGAGAACATATAGGAAACGTAGTTTTTAAGCTTTATAGGAAGAAACATTAGAAGAAAGTTGGCATAGTTGTTGAATAACCCATAAATATCTCCCATAGGGACATAATGATTTAAATTAAAAAGGCCTTAGAAAGCCATTTCATTGAGGAAGGCAAACTCTTCATTTTGGAGGTAGTAATAAAAAGATCAGACACCCTATGGATGATTTTTTTCCTTTCAATCTTCCTAGTTTCAGATTTTCATTAATTCTTTTAAGTGATAGTTTTCATTTTTTTCCAGTATAAATTCCCTATTGGGTGATTAATAGTGAAGTAAATAAAGATAAAAGTCAGATTATTTTTATTGGCATTTATCTTATGCCTACATAAAATTTGCTTTATCATATTATCATAGGTCTACAAAGTCTTTTTCTAGTCGTTTCTAACTTAAGTTCACTAGCTGCACGTGGGAACATGTGTCTGTACCCTGCTACTCAGGAGGCTGAGGTCGGGGGATTGCTTAAGCCCAGGAGGTTGAGCCTGCAGTAAACCATGATTAGGCCACTGCACTCCAGCTGGGGTGGCAGAATGAGATCTTGTCTAAAAAAAACAAAACAGAAAAAAAAAAAAAAAGAGTTTACCTATATCAACTGAGACCATGGCTTGGTATCATGGTCTGAATAAGATATTGTTGTCCTGAGGTGAGAGTCCTACTTACTTACAAGCATATTTTGGCATTGAGCCTCCTCTTTATCTGAACTGGCTTCAAAAATATTAGTGTCAAAAATAACATCAGCTTATAATGGGCTTACAGCAGTGCTGGTAGTTTTAGTAACTGAGTCAACCTTAGGCCAAGTGCCATTTGCTGGCTCAAGTCATATGTTAGGGTATTATTTTCTGTGACTTACAGTCAGAACACTGGGGCTGAGATATAGGTAGTCACAAAGAAGACTAGAAATCAGTAGTGGTGAACAGTCTCTTCCCTGCTGTAACATACGCAAAAAAGTAGGTATATTATAAAGTGTATGATGACGAGTTGACCATGACTAAATTAGCATACTGCCATTTGAGAGCACTGGACCATTTTCAGTAGCTTTGAGTACTGTTCATTAATGAAACCTGATGGAATTAACCACTTTTTTTTCTAATGTTTATTTAGATTTGTTTATGTGACTGCCAAATTAAGTTGAAGTTACAGCTGCTTTATAACAATAACAAATTACTAATCTAAAACTACTAATCTATACTACTAGGCTAGGAGCTAAAAGGAAAGCAAAAACAAGCTCAAAACAAATAATTGGGGGAGTGAAGTGAATTTTTTTAACTTTTGCCCTCCCTTAGTAACTGATCTTGTTTTATTTGGTCTTCTGTTTCTTTTTGACTGCTTTTCTTTTACAGAGTTGAAAGCAGTCTGCCTGATTTTCCTCTCCCCTCTTCCCTTTCTCATCTTGACTTATATGCCCTGGAAATGAACATTGTAATTGGGAGAAGGGGACTATTGCATGTGTACGCTCTTGACAGGAGAAAGATTATGAAGGAGGATGGCTATAACTAAAGTGACCACTTAGCTCATTTTTGGGGGGGCCTTCCTGGCCTATGACTATTAATAGCATCCCCTTTCATTCTCTAAACTGTCCTGGTTTGGGTGATAAATTACATCATCACCTTAGTTATAACTTAGATGAGTTAAAGGATGGTATAGACAAGTGTAAGAACTTTCTCTAAAAATGTTGACAGTAGTTGACATTTTGGTAGAACCAGGCTTAGCTAGTCTCTTGTTAATAACCATAAGGACAGAATTGCTTTTCTTGACACTTGCGTATCTGTGTACTCTTCAGAGCTATGTTATCTTTTGGGGATGTTTTCAAGTATTTAAGTAATTGTTCTATGCATGAAGATTGAACTGCTCAGCATTCTTGAACATGTATAATAAATGAAAGTATATGTTCAAGTTAGTAATTTAAGAAAAATAATCCTAGTGAGAATTCTTATTTGAAATTGTATTTCAGAAATGTAAATGGAGATTTAATCAAATGTATTCCTGATGGCTTTTTAAAAAATAACTTGTTCAAGAATACCATTGTTGCTAATAATTTTTGGTAAGGAAAAAGTATTGAAATGGAAAACTGAATATTTGGAATGTTCGGCAAAAAGAATAATAATAATGTCTTTTTCAGATACTTTATTTTGTTTCATTTACAATTTCTGAGTTTTATTTTGTTATATTTCAGTGTTTATTATAGTTTTTCAAAAAAATATTTCTTCCCTCAAACCAGGTTTTACTATCAGTCCCATTGACAGCAAGTAATCCATTTTTATCATAATTGAAAGCGATCTGAATGTTTGGGGAGAATTCTATTCAATCCTGGGGAAGTTATTTCCTTTGTCTTGCCTTTGAACAGTAACTTTTTATGGTGGGTTGGATTGATAAAGCTCACTGCAAAAGCTTAGATTTTAGAGTCCCCAGGTAGTTGTAACAGACCATATTCCCATATGAAAATTGACATTCCCTTATGTACTTACTATAAGGTTGTAGAGATTTTTGAGAATCCATTGGAACCTGCTCTTAATAACAAAAACACACAGAGAAGTAAAGTATAGGAGGATTAGAGTTGCCAAAAACCTTCCATGAGCAGTTTAGACATACGGCCTTCAACTAGAACTAACATACTTCTGTTTAATTTTTTTTAAATCTCGTTAATAATTAACATAATGCAGCAACCCCATCTGGACCATGAAACAATAGAACATAATTCCAAAGGAGTTTTCATAGTATATTCTTTACTGTAAAAAAAATATTGTTCAGGCCGGGTGCTGTGGCTTGAGCCTGTAATCCCAGCATTTTGGGAGGCTGAGGCGGGCAGATCAGGAGGACAGGAGATCGAGACCATTCTGGCTAACACGGTGAAACCCCATCTCTACGTCTCTACTACAAATACAAAAAAATTAGCCAGGTCTGATGCCGGGCGCCTGTAGTCCCAGCTACTCAGGAGGCTGAGGCAGGAGAATGGCGTGAACCCGGGAGGCAGAGCTTGCAGTGAGCCGAGATCACGCCACTGCACTCCAGCCTGGGTGACAGAGCGAGACTCCATCTCAAAAAAAAAAAAAAAAATTATATATATATATGTATATGTGTGTGTGTATATATATATATAGTCCAAAGATCTTACAGTATACTTTTATTCAGTGTTCTTCCCAATTACTAAGTATTAGCACTTTCCTAGGGTAGAATTTGCTGTGAGTTCCTGCTGTGGTGAAGATGACATGGAGTTAATCACAACGTCTTGCTTTCATTCTCAGTTTTTTAGTGAGGTGTACTTATTACCAAAGGAAAGCCTTCTACGAAAATAGTAGAGCCCATGTTATGATTGAATTGTGTATTTTAGCCATCCAGCTAACTGAGACTATTAAATTACAGTGGTCAGTGCTATACTTATGAGTTATAAAAATGGCATTTAAGTTATTTAAATAAACATGGTTTTTTTTTTCCAAATAGACTTTGTATTTGCCTGCATGAACAACCAGGGGAAGAGGGCATAGAGAGCTCTTAACTGCACCACTGCTGAGAGAGCAACGTGTTTTCTGGAAGACAGTGTAAAGGGGTAGAAGAGCAGGGAAAGAGAGAGATCTGCCAGCCTTGAGATTTGTCTCAGTGTTTAGAGGATTCATAGCTATTTATTCTTCATAAATGGAGCATGTGCAGGTTTCAGTGGTGTGACTTTTGAAAAGATATTGTTTCTGCCCAAGTTTTAATCACAAGATACCTAATTATATTGCTGTTAACAACACCTCCTTTTCACACTATGGACTATATAGGGCATGCTCTGAGCCTGTTTTTCACTAAGAAAAAAGAAAATGAGCTGCTACTTGAAGTCACTGGGGCAGAAGGAACCCTGGGGTCCAAGTGATCTTATAGAATGGCCCTGGAGGGAAACTCAAGATTCAACCTACAGCTCTGACACTTGGTAAATCACTGAAAGGTTCTGCCTGAGCCTCAGTTTATCTATTAATGAGGACAAATCCACACATTCCATCATATCCAATTTATGGGGGAAAAAAGAGAGAATCTAATGTTAGCGAGGCAAAGCAAAGTATAAGCCAAGCAGAGAGAGAAAGTTCAGTGGCTTTACTCTCTACCCTGAAGCCTTACCAAGTACTGAGGTCACCATTTGGACTGAACAGTTACGACTTGCTTTTAAATTAACCCTGTTTAGAAAAGATTAAGTTAAAGTTTCATCAGCAAAGAGCAGCTTTCTAAAGGTGAACATTAAGCAAAGTCATTTAAGAAAAGCAGTATTAGCCAGGCCAACCCCTGCCTCCCACTGGGTTCTATAATACTGCTTGGGAGTCATATACCCAAAGCCCTTTCATTGCTGTCTGTATTTCCCTGGTCAATAAGGTATATATTCTACTCAAAGTAAGACATGTTCTAATATAAATATTCCCATTTTTCCTTAATCTAAGAACTACTGGAAAGCTGAGAAAAAAAGTTTTGAAACCACACTATACAGATAATATAGAAAGGACAGAGGGAACATTTGTGATTATATGAAATGAATAGGAAATATATATTTAAAAGAAGTTTTAAAATAACATAAAATAATTTTCTATTATTACACAGAAACTTTCTAAGAGCTTGAATTGTGTGTGTGTGTGTGTATGCGCGCGCGCGTGTGTGTGTGTGTGTTGTAAATGAACCACTCTGGGACTAAGATACTTTATCTTTGTAACAGGTAGTGGATAATTAGAAAATCCCTAACATCCCATTAAACCTTAACTTTCTAGGACTGTTGGTACTATAGTCATTATAAGTAAATGTGGGTCAGTGTATTAGTTCATTCTCACACTGCTATAAAGATACTACCTGAGACTGGATGATTATAAAGGAAAGAGTTTTAATTGACTCAGTTCCACATGGTGGGGGAAGCCTCAGGAAACTTACAATCATGGTGGAAGGTAAGGGGGATGTTGGAGACATCTTACATGGCAGCAGGAGAGAGACAGTGCAAAGGAAACTGCCACTTTTAAGTAATCAGATCTCCTGAGAACTCCCTATCATGAGAACAGCATGGGGGAAATCACCCCCATGATCCAATTACCTCCCATAAGGTCCCTCCCTTGACACATAGGGATTACAATTCAAGATGAGATTTGGGTGAAGATGCAGAGCCAAACCGTATCAGTCAGGTAAAAACATTTATCTCAAGGGGAAGCTGAAATAACCAAATGATATTTATGTAGCATTAAACACGTAAAATTCTCAGGAGTGCAGAAAAAGAATCTAAAATGGAGAAATAAAGAAAGCCACAAATTAGTGAACAGTAGCACATTCTGGATGGCAAGATAGTGATAACAACAGTCACAGGTAAAATAGGCAAAATGGCACAGGTAGAAGTCCAGTTACCAGACATTGGGCTTAAACCCCATGTATGCATTGTCTCGTTTAATCCCATGAAACAAATTCTAACATAACCCGTCTCTTACAAATGAGAGATCAGAGACACAAAGAGGTTCACTCCCTTGCCTAAGCTGTCTGAAGTTGAGGAGCATTAGTTCAAGTCCCAGTGGTCTGACTCCAGGGTATGTGCCCTCTCCTGTTCAATCCTGATAACCCTGGAAGATGAGCACAACCCACTGACATAAATAATGGTTTCCCCATTGCAGGGAGTGGCAGCAGAAGATTAGAGAAGTTAGGTGACTTCTCCAGGGTCACACACAGACCCTACACAATAGCAGAGATCTTAAGTCAGTCCTTTTTGAACATGTACTTTCTGCTATGTCATGCTAATTTTTTTCCCATTGTCACTTTTGTCACTTTGGTGATGGTTTAATGAATACAGCATTGGATATCTGACTATAATTAGATCTGCCTCACAAAAGAAAAATTAGCAGATCAACAGTAGGTTTCAGACTAACAATAAGCATTCACATCACAATAACATCCTCTTTTCAGATTGGCCCGGTGCATAGCTTTCCATAAGACACACACAGTGGGACTTTTCACATACCTGCTTGTATCCAGTGACTAAACTGATGGTGTTTCATTGACATTTTTCCTTTTAATCATAGAGGTAGTGAGGTAAAGTGAGATTTGGTTAATTATTTTGAAACTCTGGGACCCTCTAAGATATTCACATGTTAGGCTTAGCATCAATGTGTATATACAAATAGGAAATAGGCATGTAATCTAGAGCTACCATTTCTTTCCCCCTCTCTGCACAACAGGGAAGAGCCATGGATTAAAGAAATCCTCACACTGCTTCCCAACCAGCCCACTTTAAAAATAAAGTCATCCTCTCCCTTTTCCAAGACTTCTTTTGTTCTCCTCTTTGGTGTTCTTCTCTCCCTATGGAATATGTACATGTGTCTGGGTATCCCTACCTGGTTTGAACTTGATGGGATTATGGACAGGAAGCTGGATCATTCAGTCTCTGGCTCTCTGCTGATACAAGCAGAAATTGAGCCAGTTAGACCAGAGTTAAGCCTCCTATTCATTTCATGTATGTCATTGAGCAACTAGGGAGTAATGATGGTTTTTACTCCCTCCTGGCATTAAGTCTGAGAGGCAAACTGACAAGTAACAAGAAAATTCTAAATTAAAGCTGACATACCTTCCTTAATTCTTCCCAAGGTGCTTGGGTATGATTATTATTTAATGCTTCTTTGTCACTGAAAAGATATGGGGTACCAGTTAACTCATGAAACTGTTTCAGATAATAGATATTGGCCTGAAAACTAAGTCCAAAATATGGAAAATACCACAGAGGCAGGAGGTTTCAGGTCAGGTGGAAGCAGGTTTCCGAAATCCTAACATGTAGATTGTTGCAGAGCTCTCTCGGCAGTGCCGGGCAGCATTTTGCAAGAGTCCTTGTTTTTCGTGGCATTTCCCTTCTGTGTGTAGCCGCTAAAGCTCAGCCCTATTGTATGATCCTCACATTTTCGTTTTCAGACTCACCGCCATTGGTGGTGGGTCGGAGACATCATCCATGTACACAAAGGGCAGTACATCGTAACATTTGAAGATGGAAAAGAATCTTCAGTCACTAGGCAGGCTGACCTCAGGACTGTCAAGCAAATTATGGCAGTCCAAGATGTCTGCTCAAGAGGATCACTGCGGTGTGGCATATGATAAGTGAGTGGTTTTCATGGCCTCGGGCTCCTTCCCAGGAGAGAGAGTCTAAGTTGGAAAAGGATTTTAGCAATCATGGTGGGTAAGTGTGAGAGAACTCAAATACCACCCTCTTTCTCCCTGCTTGCATGCGGAATGGCAGGACTGAGTCTTCACTTCTAGCATACTCAGTAAAAGATGAGAAAAATAATCTTTCCTAGTCATTCCCCCTCTTTGAGATAAACGTTTGCCCAGGCAGAATGGCATTTTTTTTTAATATCAGAAGTTTTGCTCATTAAGAGAGAAGCGGGAGGCCGAGGCGGGCGGATCACGAGGTCAGGAGATTGAGACCATGCTCGCTAACACGGTGAAACCCCATCTCTACTAAAAAACACAAAATACTAGCCGGGCGAGGCGGCGGGCGCCTGTAGTCCCAGCTACTCGGGAGGCTGAAGCAGGAGAATGGCGTGAACCCGGGAGGCGGAGCTTGCAGTGAGCTGAGATGGTGCCACTGCACTCCAGCCTGGGTGACAGAGCGAGACTCCGTCTTGGAAAAAAAACAAAAAAAGGAAATAGAGAGAGGGGGGGAGAGAGAGAGAGAGAGAGAGAGAGAGAGAGAGAGAGAGAGAAGGGCCTGCCAAATGCTTGCCTTTCCGATGGACGTTAGAAACTGGCATTGACAAAATGGCCCTCAGTTTTTCACCTCACCTCAGTGTGTCAGGTCTTTGTATTCAAGTGCCATCAACTCCTAAAGGAATATGAAAGACCATTTTATCTTTTGAGAGACTCTAAACATGGGGCAAGTTTGTTTTATTTCAGAGATTAAAGAACGGGACTTATATTAGGAGAAAATAGAAGTTGAATGTTCATAGTACCCTTGATCTTCTTATGAGCAGAAGACTTGAAACAAGCCTGGACTTGGAGGGAATTTTTTAAATCTTTTCTTTTTTCCTGTGCTTCTGGGAGTGATGTTTAAGTTCTGCCATCTGTAGGACATGTGCATTTTAAACCTCTTTTACTTAGAGCTTCAGCTTTTTGGGAAAGTTTTTATTTTTGTTTATGGTACCTAAATAACAGAAATTAGCCTCCATCTCAGATCGTCTCTGCATTATTAAAATGCAGCTTGTTGTGCAGTGCTTTAATGGGCTCTTTAAAGCCTTTACATATTAATGTTATATGCCAAGAACTATTAAAACATTCCAAATAAAACAGATTCATCAGTTAAGTGCTCTGTTTTACTGTGGTCATGAATGAAAAGGACAAACTAGTTATCATCATGGTCACTTAAAAAATTGTAATCTATTCCAAAGATGGTTTTCTCGTAAAAAGCAACTTAGTCACATAATTCTGGGGAAGTCCTAGAGAGTTTATTACTCTCTCATTTTTATTCATACGTTTTAGAAGCCAAACAAACTAAATCAATTTAACCTATTATAGGTTATTTTATGAAATATTTAGAGTAACTTCTTAATCTGAGACAAGTATTCTGGCAACAAGAATGTGGTAACATATTAGTTTGTCTTCAGCTGGTGTGTATTTAAAGATTTTGAAGGCCTTTAAAAATACCCAAGTGCTAACTGGTAACGTCAACCAGGTGGAAGAGAGTGGGAAATAGGGAGGAAGGTAAATATAAAGCAAAATACTACATAATTTTTTGTTGTTTTTTTGAGATGGAGTCTCACTCTGTTGCCCAGGCTGGAGTGCAATGGTGTGATCTTAACTCACTACAACCTCCACCTCCCGGGTTCAAGCAGTTCTCCTGCCTCAGTCTCCTGAGTAGCTGGGATGACAGGTGCATGCCACCACGCCCGGCTAATTTTTTTGTATTTTTAGTAGAGACAGGGTTTAACCATGTTGACCAGGCTGGTCTCGAAATCCTGACCTTGTGATCCACCCGCCTCGGCTTCCCAAAGTGCTGGGATTACAGGCGTGAGCCACTGTGCCTGGCCAATAATAGATCATTTAAAAATGATCTAGCTCACTGTTTCTTTCAACCAAAAAAGAGTAATAGCTCCTCATTAAATATTTACTTAAATATTTCATATTAAAACCTTCTTGAACCAAGTTGGCAACCTACAGAGCTGGGCCCTGGGTGCCCTCCTTTTCAGTCAATGTGGTGGAAGTCGAGTTTAGCACAAGAGCTGTAAGTCAGAAAATAGCTGCAGCTTCTATTCTTCACTCAGCCTTTCATTAGATGAGTGACCTTAGGCAAGTCATTTAGCTTCTTTTGGGCCTTGTTTCCTTATTAGTAATAATAGAGGCTTAGATTAGATTCCTTTAAACAGATTCTACAGGGCCGCTGATATGCCATATTTTAGTGAGACATAAAAATGTAAAAATCAGCCCCTGTCTTCAAGGAAGTGACAGTTTAATAGAAAAGACATCTATAAAAACAAATGCATGCAAAAAAGTGGTTTTGAGACTGTTACAGAAATTTGTATGATGTACATTGGGGGCACCAAAATAAAAGCTGTCAATCCTATCTAGGTTTAGTTGAGAAAGATGAAATTCATGAAGGCTTAACAGATGAAATGTTTGAACTGAGTTTGAATGTCACTATCCAGATAAATATCGCGATGGAAACTATCAGAGCACAGGTCTATAGGAACGAGTCAGCATAAAGCTCCAGGACCTAACAGTGTTCCTTTATGGCTGGAATATAAGTATAAGATAAAATATGCAAAGGATCATTGGAACAAATGGAAAAGCCTTTCTATGACATAAGGATTTCAGAATTTGTGAGACTCTATGACAGGGTTCTAAGTAGAGTTTGTGAGCTGTTCATATATGTGTTCTAGAAATATCATTCTTACAAAGTATAGCAAAGGCTTGGCAAAGGTAAGCAAGGAAACCATTCAGGAGGCTATTGCAGAGGTACATGGAAGAGATGATAAAGGTCAGAGTAGTAGCCATCGAGTAGAAAGAACAGAACTAAAAGATGTGAAGAAAGTGATTCCTATAAAATCACTGATTAAATGAGGGTTGAGGAAAGAGGAAGAAAGTCTGTAACATCCTTTCAGCTTTCATCCCCCGTGAGTCATTTATTCCAAGGCTGTTAGATTACATACTGAAACCTCTCAATTCGAGGAGGGATTTTCATAAACACTTAATGGAAATATATTTTTAGATCTTGACAGATATAATGGCATATTGTTTTGAATTCATTGCTTTTAAACTATTGGAGTCATTCTCTTTTTAAAGGGAGCCCTATAACGGTAGTGCAGAATGAGTCAGGTATTAAAGTTAATTTGTCATTTAGAAGACATTACCGTAGGCAAGTAAATAGGTACTATAAAGACACCCTGAATCATGTGGTGTTCTGTTAAAAGGCAAACACAATCCATTGGTGCTTACATTCAGAAATTCCATGAGGTAGGTCAATATAAATACCCAGGAGACTCCGAGAGCCAGAAACAAGAGCAGCCTATAAACAGCATCCACATAACCTGAAGACAGAACTCATGCTAATGTTTTCCTTTTTTACTTGGGGAACATTTGTTTCTTATCCTACCATAAGCGCTGTCTTTACATCATTCCATTACTTTCTGCCAAATGTCTTGAAAGTATCTCTCTTTTATCCCATCCCATTCACTCCAGCCCACTGTAAGCTGGCTGCCACCTAGAACATACCAATAAGGTACTTCTGGCAAGGGTCACCAATGTCTCCCTAATTTCCAAATCCCGTGGATGTGTGTCACTCCTCATCTTACTTGACCTTTATGCTATGTTATGAAACTCTCCTCATTTGCTCTCTGTGTGTGACATCAGGACTGCCCTGATTTTCCTTCACCTCTGTCTCCCTTGTCACTGTCAGGTCCATGGGATCCTCATTCAAACACCGCACTCTCCCTGGGTCATTTCATTTATATATATGGCATCTATATGTAGGTGGTGTTCATTCTTCTGGCCTGAGTCATGCCCCTATGTTTCAGAAATGGAAATCTAACTGTCTTTTGGACATCTACACCTGGTTGTCCCTCAGGCAACTCAAATTCAACATATCCAAAACTGAACCCCTTCTTTCTTCTCCTCTGCATTCCTCAGTAGACATATGTAGCTTTTCCTACTTCCCTCATGCATACTTCCACAATCCATGCCTTCTAAGCCACCTTTAATCCTCCGGATATGTTGTACTCATTATAAACTCTGAGTCTTTGCACATGCTCAGAGGCCTTCCTGATACACATATGAAACATATATATTCTTCATCTGGCTGAATTGTGTGGAACTTTCAGGCCTTTGTGAAGGTGTTCCCTCCTTCAGAAAACTTTCCTGTCCCTAGACTCATGCTGTTCAATGCCTGTCTTTCTTTTGTCATTTTGTAGTATTTTATACTGCATTGCAGCAGTTCTCAATTGCTCAGGGGGTGAAAGGATAGGTGGTAGGAGGATGATTTTGCGCCCCTGTTCCACCAGGGACACTTGACAACGTCTGGAGACATTTTTTGTTATAACAAGGGGTCAGGATGCTACTGGCATCTAGTAGGTAGAGGCCAGGGATGCTACCTACATCCCTATAATATTCTACAGTGCATAGCACCCTACAACACTGAATTATTCAGTTCAAAATGTCATGAATGCCAAGGTTGAAAAACTGTGCTCTATTGTAATTACCTACTTATTCTTCTGTTTCTCCCACTAGACGATATGCTTTTGGAGAACAGGGACTATGTCGTCTTCAACAGTGTGTACACAAGTAGCAGGTTGTTTGGCATATGGTAGATGCTCAGTAAATATGAATGTATAAACTGAGTGGGTATGTTGATGGATGGTTTGAATGGTTTTTCATTCTGGCCCAGAGAGAAAACGTGTAATTTATATGTGCACTGAGGGCAGTAAGATCTGAGGTTTCACTCCTGAAATGGCCCTGATGCCAATTCCACTGTTTGAGATGCTGATCATGTGGATAGTAGGAGGACTCAAACTATGGATGTGTGTCTCTATTTTGTTGTCTATTTAAGTGTATGCAATTGTATTTATTTAGATATTTACCTGTATTACTTGTTGAGTGAGGTATAACAATGTATAACATGTACATTGTTATACCTCACTCAACAAGTAATACAGGTAAATGTATCCATTCCTAGTAACCAATAATAAGTCTGAGTACCTATTATATGCAAGATACTTCAGCATGCTGTTATGGGAAAGCAAAGTTTGGTTTAAATTCTGGCTTAGTTTCAAAACTGACTTATATAACCCTAAGCAAGTATCTTAGCCTCACTAATCTTCAATATTCTCAACTAATAAGCATAAAGTTGTTTTGATGATTATATAAATTAAAATATATAAAGTACTTGATATAGAGCAAGGCCTCAATAAATGTTACTTCCTTCTGCCTCTTCTCCAAACTCTCTATATTAGTTAGAAATTGAATTTGACACAGAAACAGAGCCCTGATAATAATGGCTTAAATTGATAGTTTATTTTTCTCCCACATAAAAGAAGTCTGGAGGTCTGAAATACAAGATTGATTTGACGACTCCTCAGAGTCATTAAGAAATCCCAGCCCTTTTTAGCCTCAACATTTTACTATGCCTAAAGTGTGACCTTGATACTCAAAATGCCTATCACTTCTATGTGGAAAGCAACTGACTACAGGACAGGGTGAAGAAGGTAATGCCTCCTCTCTTTGAAAGAACCTTCCAGATCGATCACCTGAGGTCAGGAGTTCAAGACCAGCCTGACCAACATGGTGAAACCTTGTCTCTACTAAAAATGCAAAATTAGCTGGGTGAGGTAGCTCATGCCTATAATCCCAAATAATCGGGAGGCTGAGGGAGGAGAATCGCTTGAACCCAGGAGGCGGAGGTTACAGTGAACTGAGACCGCATGATTGCACTCCGGCCTGGGCAATGAGAATGAAACTCCATCTCAAAAAAAAAAAAAAAAATGTGATAACATAAGATTTTAACATTAGTGGAAATGAGAACCCTCTGTACTACCTTTATAATTTTTCTATAAATTTAGAATTATTCCAAATTAGGAAGTTTATTTTTTAAATGCAAATTACTGGCACACATTGAAAACTTGTTAATTGTAGGGCATTATCTATAGTGGATGCATTTGAATATAATCTCCATGTGTGTAGGGACTTTGTCTAATTTGTTCCTTGATGTCTCCTCAAGAACTAAAGGAGTACCTAAAGATAATACCAGGGAAGACAGTGCACACTCACAAAACCCCCTCTGATCTGTTTCTGAGTTATCGTGCGTGCTTAGTATATTATTCTGTAAATTGTTGTAGCATCCTGACTAGCAGCTCTCCATTTCATACTCCAGGAGAATCAGCATACTTTTTCTCCTTAATTTTCCTAATGGAATATTTTATGAAATATAAGTCCTGGAGGAGCTGGTAACCAACTGCTAGACACTTTATTAGAAAAATAAGGGTTTGTAGCACTAATGCTAATCCAAGGAAATTGAAGTCTTTTTATAATCCTGTGAAATTAATAGATCGGGGGTTGAAAACTGCACAGTTCTAATTTTTTATAAATTAGTCATTTTCTCTCTATTAGTGTATAAAAGATCTAATGGGAAAGGTACTTGATTTAAAAACCAGCCTCACCACTTACTACCAAAGTGGTTATGAGGATGTTTTAAAATCTCTCTAAGCCTAAATTTGCTAGTAAAATTGGAGTAGTGAGAACTTACAAGGTGTATTTACAGTCCTCTATTAATGAAAATACAGGGTAGTTTACTGTAATAAGAGCTCAATAATAAAATGGTTTTCATAAGACAGAGGCTTGTTTCTGTCTCACCTAACAATTCAGAAATGTTATTACAGCTTATTGGGAGTCCAGTCTACTCTATCTTTTTGCTTAGGCACTTCTGGTGTGCAATTATTTTTTACAGGCTTAACTCACTACTACTTATACATTCCAGATTACAGGAAGGAAAAAAGGAGGAAACACACCTTTCTTTCCAAGGGCATGACCTGGAAGTTATCACTTCCACTCATATCCCATTGGCCAGAACCCAGTCATGTGGGCCCAGCTAGCTGCAAGGAATTCTGGGAAATGCTTTCTTTAGCTGGGAAGCAATTTGCTGAGCTCATACTTCTAGTATTTTGCAGATTGGAAAGACAACTAGCAGTGCCTACCATAAGTACCTAGAGTAGTGCCTCACATGGAATAAATGCTCAGGAAATGACATTCTCATTAAATCACCTGGAAGATAATTAGTGTGAAAGGAATAGGTAAGGAGAAACGTTTTGCCAACTGTGACTTTTAAATCACTCAGAATTAAGGATAGACCTTCCTAGGAAACTATGTTTGCATTTGAAAATTGCTCATCTTCTTGTAAATTAAAACACAGCTTTGCAAAAAAATAAGATCTTCTATTCATCCTAAGGAAAATAAGCTGCAGAAGTAATTTTTTTAAGTGTACTAGTTTTTATATGTAACAACTAGTTTCCCTTCTAGTTCAGGAAACTCTAGTAGATTTAGAAGGAACCATGCTTGGTAAAAAAGGAAAGATACAAAGTAAACTGTTACTTATTATTAATGTAGAAATTCTTTTGTTGCACAGTTGTAAATTCTGTAATCATAATTTTGCTCCTGTCTACTCTTTGCATGGATTCAGTTTTAAGCTTTTGCCATAATTTGTATTTACATACATGGGACTGTACCTTTAAGGATCTATTTTCATTTTTCTTGGTTTGGTTTAATTGTTTCCTAAGGATATTTACAGTAACCTGCTGAACTTGGACAGTTTCATTCCAGGGAAAGTAGTTTATACTGAGCCCCATTCATGCTAACCTTGCCTAGGACAGACATTCTTACATTCCATAGGCCACAACTCCAGGTTGTCAGCCCCTCATGTGATTTGTCAGACCACACTGCTCCCCAGCTGGCAGCTCAACAGGTTTCAGTTGGCCCTGCTCTTTGCAACATGATGGGTGAACATGATACCAGCTATATTAGTTTGCTTGGGCAGCTGTAACAAAATGCCATAGACTTGCTTAACAAATTTTTTATAGTTCTGAAGACTGAGAAGTCCAAGAACTAGTTTTCAGCCAATTCAGTTTCTGGTGAGGGCTCTTTTCCCGGCTTGCAGATGCCCCCTTCTCACTGTGTCCTTCGATGTTAAAAAGAGAGTGCTCTGATATCTCTTTCTCTACTTATAAGGGAACTAGCCCTATTAGATTAGGGCCCACCTTTATTACCTCATTTGACCTTTATCACCTCCTCACCTGGCCTCCTGGCCTGTCTACAAATACAGTCACGTTGGTGGTTAGGACTTTAAAATATGAATTATGGGGGTAAGGGGGACATAAATACTCAGTCCATAATGCTGGTCTTTCTTTCATTTATTATGGTATCCACAAAGAGTGAGTGTCTTTTCTAGTATTTTCCCTATGCCATTCTGGGCAACCTGCCTAAAATTTCCTATGGTGGAAGATTGCACTAGTGGCTTCCTAAACTCTCTTTTTCTAATGAGATCTCTGGTTTAATGTCAATTTTTGGACCCACAGAATACCTTGGGAGTTATAAAATGTTAAGAAATTAAAACATGATAAAATGATACTTGTAGAGCACTCTGCATTTTTCTTGCTTACATTATTTCTTGAATCCTCATGGTAATTTGGTGAGAATGATTGGGATGTTGCATTGGCTCTATTTCATACATTAGAAAATTGAAGTTTGGAATGTTCAGGTCTTAGGAATAATAGTTGATTAACACCGAGATTCCATTCCAGGGCTTCAAATTTCTAAACCACATTAGCTGAATTTGGCTCTGGAGCCACTAAAATTTGGTTTCAATCCAAGTTCTGTCACTTATTAACAGTAAGTGGGCAAGTTACTTAACTCACTAAAATTTCTCAATCTTCTCTGTGACATGCAAATAATAGAGTCCACCTTATAGTGTTCTAATGAAAATCAAATTATATAATACATAGAAATAACAAAGCATCTGCTACATAGAAAAATGTTCAAAATTGTTGGTTATTATTTTTAAGCACATATCAAATCCTATTCATTAAATTTAACTCTGAATTTATGTTTTATTGGACTTTTGGATAAAGTATTATTTAAATTATATGAGCTATTGAAAGATCCTCAAACACTTTACAAGTTTATAAGTGTTATAAAATTTATAATATGGATTTTATTGAGATATAAGCATCTTAATTATCAACATCTGTCTCTGTGTATATTTATTTATATATTTATTCATATATATATTCATGCTTGGTCAAGCGACAGATTAAAGCAGTTAACAATTAGCAGATATTTTAAAAAGCTATCAGTTATACTTTAAGCAAGCCAGTGGGATTTTTTAGTTATCTAACTTTGGTATGAGGTCATTTAGTTATCTTGCTTTAGATTGAGGTCATTTTGTTCTCATTAATAAAAGAAGCTGTTTGGTATTCTCAGTTTTTAATCTCACACCAGTAAGCCAGTAACACTCAGTATATGCTAATAATTGTGATCAAAGAAATATTAAGGAAGCAAAGATTTAGCTGTTTGAAATTTGGTATACTGAAAAGCCTAATTAATAAAATTTTCAGTTTTTCTCCACATTAGCCAGGATTTAATCTCCATCAAAATACGTATTTTTCTATTAGTCTAATTCTACAAACCCAACATAAGAGGTCATTGTCCCATAGGCTTATGTCAACCATAATGACTGGAAGGTACTCTTTTAATGTTCCTAGATTTATCAGGTAATTTACTGTGTATGTCAGGATAAAGTAACAACATATATTTTAATTTGTTTTGCACATCATTCCTGATTCTCATATGGAAATAATTAGGGAATTTTATGCACTTCTAGATTTAATATGAGTGTGTGTTTATGGATATACAAGTAAGAGAATGTTCAGATTTCATAAAGGAGGTCAAATAAGTTTTTCTCAGGTAGAAGAAACTCTACCAAACCAAGAGTTAAAACACTTGATTCAAAGTTTATTAGCAATGTAAATGTCATTACTTCTGATTTGTGATCAGCTGAACAAACAGTGAAGGGCCACTGTGACTTTCAAGCTTTAGGAACAGAATCTAATGACCTTAAAAGGCAAAAGAACTGTTTCCCACTAGGTATGGAAGTGATTCAATTCTGAGCATCATCATGATTGGCAATTAATAATGCAAATGACTTGTGTTGATCCAAAATGGTTCTCAGTATCTGGGCAGGGCAACTATGAATGTGTATATGAGTGAGGTAGATTATAACAAAATTATTTTCATTCTGTGCCTCATAGTCTCAGAGTGACTGTACACACATAGGTACCACACACATCCTCTAACCATCTTGATTTGGGAGGGCAAGATGAATGTGCCTACTACATTAGTTTGCTTTTGTGTATAATTGTTACAGTTTTAAGATATGGCTTAACTTGTAGTGTGTACTCAGAAAGGAGAGTTACTCATTACCTTGGACATAACTCATTTATTGCCCTTGTAACATATTTGTTTTCTTTTCCCAACTACCTCTTAAGAGCAGGGACCCTGTCTTAGAATGAACACAGGCACTGGTTTGTAGTAGATGCTTAAGAAGTATTTGAATGAATTTATAAATGAATTAGAGCTTCTGAATGGAAGTCTATAGTTCTTAAATGTGCAACATACATAAATATACACATTATCCGAAGAATCTATCAATGTGTATATGGATGCACAAACACACATATACATCCCACATTCAGAGTACTGTCACTAGTTGAGGAAAGTGATTAATGTCTAAGGTGTCTAGCCAACAATAATAGCATATGATTATGTGATTAAGTAATCAGTAATTGTGAAGGAAGGAAAACCTATTTAGATACTTACTGATTGCATAATATAAAAAATGGATAAATGTTAGCTTAAAAACATTATGAGAGTTAAATATTATCAGCCTATGAAGAATTGCAGAAAAGCAAACACATTGACATTTATTCATAGCCACCAGTATTATTTTTTAGTAAAGACAGCACAAACCAGTAAACAATTAGTTTATTCATTGTTTTCCTTACTGTGGCCATAACTAGTATTCATATTATAATTTATTAGGAATACTGACACATAATTATCCAAACGTTTGTAAAAAGCCATTATAGTTTTTTCTGATAAGAATAAGAAGTTTTGCAATGTATAAGGTTTTAATGAACCCTTAAATTAACTTTATTTTTCCCCAAGATTAATAATTATAAAGGAACGTAGGTCCAGTTATCACATTTTCTACCAGAAACATACTGGCATGCATGGGCAATGTTTCTCTTTAAAGTAGATGCTGACACTATATAATTAGAGAATTACAATAATGGGTCTTACAGAAGGAAAGGAACTATATTCAGGTATACTTTTTGGCATATGCTATTAGAGAAACTTTATGTTTCAGTGTGAGATTTATATATCTGATACAATTCAACTTTATATCAAGTACTCTCATTAGAACTAGAAGTAGCTTTAAATGAAAAAAAATATTATTCTACCATCTCAGAAAATAGTTTTGGCTTATTCCCCACTAATTTTGACCTTAAAAAAGTAAGATCCCTTTAGTCCATCGGGGCCTAGGTGGCCTGCTTATTTTCTCATAGAGGGTTCTAAAGCTTCCTGGAAAGTCTTAGGTTTTACTCTATTAGCCCAATGTTACAGGGCTCTTCTCCATGCCATAAATATTCATTTGTAGATAATGATACTTTCTACTGCCTCAATATATTTTCATATTCAGTTTTCTTCTGGATTCTGGATTCTTTATATCTCATCTGAGGAATGCTTAAAGCCATCTGTTATGAGATTTTTCCTCAAACTTTCTCTAGCAAAAGGACCGGTTTTTATCATAACATACTTAATTAACACCCTGATCAAGGAGGTAAGCAGTGCAGCAGAGATTCCTGGAACAAGATGATCAATTGGACTTACCCTGTGTTTGCTGAACTGCCTGAATTTTATAAGCTTATGTGGATATGGCTTAGAGATGAGATCCAAACACCTCCTGCTTCCTGGTCTCTTCCCTGAATTACCTCTCTGTATTATCAGTATCTCTTGCCAGCATTTTTCTCTGAAGTTATTATAGACTATATTGAATTTATGAATCATGTTCAAATTTGTTAGTCATTAAATATTTGTCCAGAACTGGATATATGATTGTGTGCTTATAGAAAGATGCTCACAATATAATGCAGTAATTATGGTGATGTGGAATATCTATTACAGGAATAAAGTGAAGGAATACTTCATCCAACCTTAGTGAGTCAAAAAGATACTTCCTGTCTCAAAGATGCGTAGAAAAGTCAGATTTATGACCATATAGGCCATAGTGTAATGACATGATGAAGGTGAAGCTCCATGGGCATGGGTACCCCAACTGTCTTGTTTAGGCCACATTCCCAACATCACACATAGATGTGGCTCATAGGCCCTAACCCTCAGGACATTATGTGTCAAATGGATAAATGGAAAGAAAGGATTTTAAGCACAAGAGTGATGTGGTTCACTTTGGATTTTTAGATATATTGTTCTGGCAGTGGCATGGGACATGGATCCAAAGAGATTAAAACTGGAGTGAAGGAGTCCAGTAATGATGTGAAGACATGAGGGTCTGAACTAGGGCAGAAGTCAGTCCCAGAGATGGATTTGAGGCGTATTGGAGGGTTACAAATGTAAAACCTCGTAACTGTGTGCCTGTGGGAAGAAAAGGAGAGGCAGGGGGCAAGTGTTGTGGCAGAGTTGCCATCATCTAATTTAAAGAATACAAGGAGAGGAGTTATCTAAGGGAAGAAACAAGTTAAAGTTTTTATGCAACATATTATCATTTAAAAGTGTTCCAACCTTTACTTTTAAAATGAACCCATGAGGAAATTCTAATAGATTTTTAATGAAAATCTTGTAGCACTTTAAAATTTTTAACTATCCCATGGGCATTATAGCAGCACTGGGTCAAGAATATAAACTAAAAACATGGGTACCTCCCTTTTAAAAAACAAAAGTCTTTTAAGAATACCAAAACACTTGGGCATAACTAACACTTATTCTTCATGCAGAAATTTTGGTAGAGAGAGAACTATATTAATTCTTTCCTCCCTTTTGCTTTCTTTTTTTTTTTTTTTTTTCTTGATATTCTTCCCCTGGGTCTGGCATTCTGCAGTAAAGTAGGCAGAATCAGCTACCACATGGAGCCTCACTCCCAGACAAGTGGCCTTTGAAAGTTTCTCCTGTAGGAAGAAAAGCTTTCCAAGGAAAGGAGCAATGCTTGCAGGCCAATGAGAATTCCAAATAAATAGCATTTCGACTTCTGCTTCTCAGTCTGGTTTTAACATTTGGTGAGGGGCAAAACAAACCCAACCAAACAAAGTGCTATCGTTCATTTGAACTTAAAGTTCAAATTATGTTACATTTAATTTGTAATCAGATCATTCTAACTATAGTTGAAACATATAATTCTGGTATAGTTAATATTTGTATGAAATCTTGTTTTTATTTTTTTCTCACTTTTTGGCACTGACTTCTTCTTCTACATATATGTTTTGTTATCGCAGGATGAATAAGTTTATTGTCATATCGCAGAGCAAATTCTCCCAGCCCAGATAAATTTGGCTTTCAGCATGGTTATGGGACATCCAGTTGGCAATACCCAGCAGGTATCTGGGTATACAGAGCTGAGGCCTGGGGTAGAGGCCTGAGCTCTGAGTAGCAGTCATTGACAGAGAGATGATACCCTGAGAGGCAGGGAGACCATCCAGAGAGGGTAGAGGGCCACCAGCAGAAGACCGATGTTGACATCTGAGCAGCATCAACATACACGGAAATGAAAGAAGAAAGGCAGTTGGAAAAAGAGAAAGCAATTTGATTAGAGAGACTAGAGGAGGGCCTAGAGAGAGAAATGTCCTAGAAGGCAGGGCTTTAAGAAGTTCAAGAAGGAAGGAGTGAGAGAGTAAGTGAAGCAAGGAGCTTCTCTCCTTAGGTAAAGCTCTGACTCCCTAACATCCCTCCTTCCTTCCCTAACTCTTCAGAACCTTAAGAGAAGGCAGTAGTTAGCTGTTGCTGTGTCCATACTTATAAATGTGCACAATCTATGCTATGTGAAGAATATAATTTCTTCAGTGTACAAGTATGACTTCAGATTAACTTCCTTAGTATTGCTTCCATCTAGTTTGTTTATAGGCTTTGTGGCTTTTAATTGTCTTTTCCTGTAAGTAGCTACAGTTGATTTGACTGTAACGCAAGTGCTTCAATATTCATTATTTTAGTGGTTACCCAGCAGATTTTGTCATTGTTTACTCAGAGATATTTTTTAGCCCACTCTGCTCCTTATTCAGGATAGAGCAGATAAATATCTTGCTCAGAGCCAAACAGGGATACTTTAGATTCTGCTTCCATAGACTTTCTACTTTGTTATTTGCACTGACTCCTAAAAAATATTGAGAAGGATAAACAGAAAAGTTCATTTAATTGTACTGAGTTCATTTATTGTTCTGAGCAAGAACAATACTCCCTATCTGATTAGTATCACTTCTGATCTGTGTTTTATCCACAGAAAGGTACAGTTTTGTTTTTCCCCAAATAGATTGTGGTTTACCTATATTTTCCCTATTGTAAAATGCAGTTTGTGTGCAGGATTCAAACCCCTTAATCCAGGCCTGAGTCATACTTCTGTTAAAGCACCCTCAAATTGTTCATTTTTATTTGCCCATTCCTCATGAGTGAAGAGTTTGTTATGGATCTTAAACAGCATTACAGTAAAGGAGTGATTTTAAAAGTCGTTCCTTTTGGTTCACAGGATACACTTCTGTGGAAAGAGAAAATAAGATAGATATTATAATAATAATGCTATACTTTTTATCAAGTTGTGTCAGAGCTCATTATTAACCTTATTTTTATGGCATTTTGGCGAGTTTCTTTTTATTCTAGTTCTCGTATTCACTGAGACTGAAAATGTAAAAAATTAAGACTTTTATCCAAAGCCACATAGGCAGTAGATCTGAGTAACTTTGGCATTGCTGACACACAACTTGTCTTTTTCCTCTGAGCTTACTTAAAATATTTATGAAGCCCTTGAAAGCTTTCTCATCCGTTTTTTATTTTTCCCTTACAGAGTATTGATGTCTACTTTTTTAACTTCAAAACTTCACATAGCACAATTGTTAAAAAGTTCAAAAGTAACTTTCTTAAATTTAGCTTTTAATCTAAATTTTTTATTTTTAAAAAGCCCTAACTTTACAGCACATAATATAACTAATAAATACAACAAATATTCATCAATATTGAGCAAAATGATAAATTTTACTTTCGAAAAGGTTGTTTTCAAAAAAACCTGAACCTATCATTTAGTTTTTTGTTTTTTGGTTTTTCTTTTTTCCTGATAGCTGCTGGCCTCACAAAGTATTGTTAGCATATCAGTTTGGTGTTTTGGCAAAATTAAAATTAAAATTATACTATTCCTTTCATCCAAGTCTAAGTGCTATTGCTTAAAATTTTTCTTCCGGAATTTTTCATGTGAAATTCTTGGAGATTGAGAGAAGATCGTAATTCAGATCTATTAATAAAGATTAATTGCCGCTAGAGATATACTGTGAAATACATATGCAAAGTCTGAAAAGATGTGTTACAGAAGATATGAGTTCGCCATTCCTAAGTCACTTTCTTCAACTTTAAAGTATCAACATTTATTATGTTAACATCAAATACTTGAGAACAGATTCTTGAAGTATTGATAAATCTGAATTCTTGCTATAAGATTTGAAATACCTGAAAATCAAATACAATGTTGGAAATTCTGCTACTTTATTATTTCTTCAATAGTCCTGGTAACTCTAATGATAGCCACATATTTTAAACAACTGATTATCTTTGACAGAGGAATTATACATGAGAGCCTCATTTAAGAATTCCCTTTATTCATGGCTGTTGTTTGTCTGCCCTTCTTTTTGGTGGTACAGAATAAACAGGGCTTAGTGGGAAGGAGAGGCCCGTACAGTCTAGCACACAGGCCTTGCACCCTCAGTCTTGGTGGTAGTATGGGAAGGTAAAAACCAAAATCCCTGAGCTGGAGGGGTTTTCAGGTCAAGCTTAGAAATAACATTTCCCTCCAAGCTGACCACTCCTTCTGTGTTCTTTCTCCGTGACAGGCCCCTGCACCTACCCAAGCTGGAAGCCTTGCTGAATAGTCCACTGGATATTAGTCCTGTCTCCAATCAGTTATCAGTTATCAGTTATCATGTCCTCTTTTGTCTGTATTCTTTTCCCACTACCGCCTAACCTTCAGTTCATACTCAAATTGTCTCTCACATACGTTACTACAATGCCTTCTGCTTGAACTCCTTAGCTCTATCAGCCTCTCTTTTCCCACCCAGACTTCGCCATGAGCTCCTCTTGCACATAGACATAATTTATTCTCCAACCACTGATGTTCGTAACATGAAAGCTTCAGCATGGCATGCTCTTATTTAAAATCTGTCTTTGGCTCTTTACTGTCTTTAGGACAATTCTAAGCACATTAACCTGACTTATAGGACCTGCATTGGGGTGATCCCAGCTTACCTCTCCAGGAACATTTCTTACCCCAGAGAAAACTTTAGTCAATACTGAAAAATCTTTCAATTCAGGACACCATGCTTATTCTGGCTCCAGGTCTGGCTTTATGTGTAGTTTTCTCAAAACATACCTGGATCAGTTCTTCCTCTTCTCCTGTCATATTCCCTTTTGCCTAGGTAAATTCTACTCTTCAGGTTTTCAGCTTGGACCTTACTTTTTCAAAAAAGTCTTACTGGACACCTATGAAAGAATTATGTACCCTCAGCATATCAGTATTTTTCCTATTGCCACACTATCACTCTGTATGGTAAATGTCTGTGTGTTCAAGTGAACCCTTCACAAGGCAGTTAGCTCCATGAAGGCAGGGGCTGAAGGTTTCTGGTCCATCATTATATACTTAACACCTAGTACATTATTTGGCTTTTAGCCATCATTGAAAGTCAGTTGGATGTTTGAATACATGGATTTTTTTATTCATAAATATCTGAGAAGGCCAGGTATTATTTTAGAATTCCTAGACACCTCAAAGTTCTCCGCCAGAACATGGAAGCCCAACTACGTTTTCTGAAAATAGCCACCCTGAGGCCACTCCCAGGCCCACACAGGTGTTGCCCACTTCACAGGAAGGGATCTGGAAAAGAGACCTACACAGGACTTGGAAGTAGTCCGAGGGCCATTAGGGCATGGACTTACAGAATCCCAGGAACCCAGCATGTGGTCTAGAAGGAGGGGTAGGGAAGGCATAGACAATGTGGGCCGATCTCTTTGGCCTAAGAACTGGGTAGGAGGGTTGTGTCTAAGAGCTCTACTACAAGCAGGAGATGATCTGGACTTGTTCTAGAGATTGTACTCCTAGTGTATATTTGTGAAAGTGTAGCATTAGCAAGAACCGTCTAATATTGTATTTGTAAAACCCCATCTGAAAATATGAATAGAACTTAAAGGTTGTAACTGAATCTTTGCTAACTAACCTTTTAATTGTTTGTATTTCAAGACCACATGACTCTCTGTTCTGTCGTGTTCTGGGAAGCAGTTTCAAGTACTGATTAAGAGCACAATGTGGAAAGCCAAAACAGGGCTATGAGTTGTGAGCTGGATTTTGTTCTCAGTTGTCCCTTTGCTGACTATGGAGCCCTGGGCAGAGTGCCTCATCTGCTGAAGAGAGGTAATCGTCCTTCGGGCTTGCAGTGAAAGTATGTGAGGTTAGAGTCTTAAAAAGGCTTAGCTTAAGTAAATGCTCAATAGATCACAGTGCTGTCATCATCATCATAATCACTGTCATTATTTTTACAGCTGTTATTCCTCATTGTCCATAACTATTGTGATGACCTTGGGCAAGTCACATAACCTCTCAGAACCTCAATTTCTTCCTCCATAAAATGAGATATTTGGAGCAGAGAATAACGAAGACTTTGTCCGTTAAGAGCAAGGACTTTCTGGAGTTCTTTCTCTTTCAGTGTACACTGAACTTGAACTTGACCCCACAAGGTGTGTTTAAATTGTTCATGGAAGTTAGCTACTATGCATGTAATATCACTATATATTCTACTTTAATCAAATGTGGTATGCAAAAACTGAAAAAACCTGGATTAAATATGCAGTTTATGAAACAAGTGTTTGCTTTATAGAAAGATTCATTGTAGAGTCCCTTTTACTCGCAGACTCTTCTAGTACATTAAAAATAAAATTTGATTTAAAAAAAGAGATTCGGTTTGTTTGCAACTTTTCAGAAACATATGCGGACATTTTTAATCCCTTTGAATCACAGAATCCCTTGTGAATTGATTAACTCTGATTCCTCTCTCTGAGAAATAAGCATGGTTGCAAATATTTGCATACAATTCCTGGAGAGTGGGTGGTCCATGGATCCTAATTTAAGAATCCCTGGCGTAAAGCCAAAATAAAGAGAAAACCAATAAAAACGGAATATGTTGAGGATATTATAGGCATTTCTAAATGCCAGCCTCCAAACACCTGGCTCTCTTCAGAATCAGAGAAACAAAGAGAGAACTACCATTTATTGAACACACACTGTGCCAGACACTGTGTTAAGCATTGTATAAGTGTCCTTCCCCTTCCAAATCTAAAAAAAGACAGGTATTATTTCTGATGATAAAATTGAGGCTCAGAGAATAAGCACTTCTGCAAAGTCTTTTCACTATTAAATGGTAAAAGCAAAATTTGAACTGGGGTCTGACTCTAAGGCTACATACACTATGATAAAAGGCCCTCAGTTCCTTCACATTTATTCCCAAGCCCCCAAAATTTTTATTAAAGAATAGATCACAGAAATGTACAGATTTTTCTGCCTTAGTGAACTCACAAAGGAACCAGCTTCATGTTGAGAGCCCATCGTTTCCGCCTCCCATGTTCTGTGCCATCAGAGCTCAGAGGACTTGTAGGAATTGTATGTTGGTGTTGGGATGGGGCAGGGCAGCAGAGAGCTGAGAGATGATGGACTCTCTTGGCTGGACATGATTCAAAAGTTCTGATCCCCTACGTGCCCAGTAAAGTTTTCCGGCTGACATCTGTATTAAAGAGTTGTCAGCTGAGGAGCAGAGAAGTGTCCAGTCAGACTCAGAATACCTCATTTGCCAAGTATCACATGAGAATAGTGAGGACAGGCCCCATTTGGAAAAGACCTGCTTCTAGGAAGATTTATTACATAGGGGTCAAGTTGCATAACATGGGATATGGTCAGGATAGTCAACTCCTCCTTGACTCATTCACATTTCATAAGACAGCTAATCTCTTCAAAAAGGAGGGACTAAATGAGGAAATAAATGAAGGGCCTTATATGAATGACAGAACAACCTAAGTCTTATTGGAATTCTTTCTTGGACTATGTCTATAACCTTGGTGCTATAAGCCAATATTGACCTTTCTTCATAAACAGCTTGACCCAATACTGTGCAGAAAGCACTGTGCTTTGCACACTTAAAGACCTTATATATTAAGGTGAGTTCTGTGTCCTCATGTTATAATCTGTGAAAACACAACATTTGTGGTGATTTGGGAATATGCTCACAAATACATTTTTTGTTTCAAGTCATTTTAAGATATGCTATCTTATCACCTCAGCCTTCACAACATGTCCTAGAAAATTATGCTGTTTTCACAGTGATATTAAAGGCACCGTGAGATTTGGTATTTGATTTAGATTTTCCTCATGATTTCCCACGTGATATAGAACTGCTTCATAAAGTTACTTGCTGTGAAGTATTTCAGAGCCTTATTTGGCAGTAATCAAGAAGATACTACTTAAGAAGGTTTAAGAGTAAAATATGCATATTTAGGAGTAACTGACATCTGATAAGCAATTTTGCTTTTATGCTGTGGATGGCACAAGAGATATTTTACTAGTGTAAAAATGATACCTCCTTATATCAGCAAGGCAGCATAACATAGTGGTAAAAGTATGGGCTCTAGAGCCAAACTACATGTGTTTGAACTGAACCCCAGCTCTGATGCGTGTCTTCTTCAGGATCTTGGGGAAGATATTTTGTCTTTCTGTGCCCTGTTTCCTTATGTAGAGAATGCAGGTAATAGCAGGTTCTTCCTTTACTGTGTTAATTTGAAAATTAGGTGAATTAATATACGTAAGTGTATAGAACAGTGTTGGTGCATAATAAATGTTATGTAAGTGTCAGACATTGTTATACAAATGAGTAAAGATGACTAATAAACTCTAGGTGTTAGATGGTTTAGAAAATAAGTTAGTTTATCCTCAGTTTAGGATAAGTCTTTAAATAGAGTTTTTCTTATCTTGGTCTCAAGAAAGTTTTAACTAGGACCTCTGCCATTCCTTCCGTCTTCTTTTATCAAATCTGAATATCAATTAATGGCTTCACTGACATCTGAGGGCTGAGGATCTTCATGTACCTGTGAATAGAAATGCGTAGTAAGTTTGATAGATTTCAATTTGACAGATTGAATAAATACCATTTCTCACACATACTCAACATATTTTTGCCAAATGTATGTCAACCCTACTGTGATAATGAAATACCACTGTACTTTAAATGTTGCTAACTTCATAACGGCTTTGAATATGGTCAGTGAATACCGAGAGAAAAAATAACACTAATACTATGTGAGAAGTCCTTGAAACCATTTGATGCTAAAATAGTATCTTCACATTTGAAAATGCTGGAAAAGTGTGGTCATTCATTCATTCAAAATATGTATTGAGTACCTACCATAGGCCTGGCCCTGCTCTAGAAACTGGGAATAGAGTTGTTACCCTTGTGGAGATGATGTTTTAGTAAGAGGAGATAATGAACAAGTAAATGAGTAAAACATGGTCATTTTAGAGACAAATAAGTGCCATGAAGTAAATAAAACAGAGCAGTGTAATAGAGGGAGGGGCTCACTGAGGTGATAACTGAGCTGAGGCACAACTGAAATGGGAGCAGCGAGTTTCATGATGAGGGAACAGCAAAGGCAAAAGCCTGAGATAGAATGAATGTGATGTGTTTGGGAAAGAGAGAGGAAGGAAGCTTAGATCTTGGGGGCTGGGGAGGAGAGGCAGTACTCGGTGAGGTTTTGGAAGTAGGCAGGGGCTTAATTAAACATGTGTTGACTATAGGCCATAGCAAGGGGTTTGATTTTATTCCAGGTGCTGTGGGAAGCTGTTCCACTGGAGTGACATGATCAGATTTGTATTTTTAAACAGTTTGCTTGGCTGCTGTGTGAGAACCAAATGTCAGAGACCATAAGTGGTCCCAGAAAGATCCCTTAAGAGCCATAAGATCCCTTAAGAGCCCTTAAGATCCCTTAACTGCAGTTCAGACAAAAGTTGGTATCTCAGACTAGTATGTGACAGTGACATGGACGGAAGCAGGAAGATCTGCAGCCTATGTTGGAGGTGGAGACAACAGGACTTACCAATAGTCTGGATGTAAGTGGAAGCTAAGGAGGAATCAAAGAGTCACATATTTTAAGGTCTTGCTCAAGTCCTGCCTTCACAGTGAAACTTTCCCCAGCTATTCTAGCCCACTTTTGTCTCTCCTTTGATTGCAGTGGCTGTTGAGCTGACAATATGTGCAAGGCATTGTTCCTGGTGCTTAGAATACATTCGTGAATGAAACAAAGCTTCCTGCCCTGTGGATGTTATGATCTGTCCTGTACCACTTCTTCTATATCTGTGCCACTAATTTACATTAAACTTTATGTGTCTTTGTATTAGTCTCTAATTGTTTTTGGATATATTATTTTTGTTCTCTAAATAGAAAAGCACCTTTAGGACCAGTGACCTCAGTTTTCAATTTACTATAATGTCTAGCTTAGTGATGGTGGAAGCAAAAGTAACAGTGAAAATATGTTTGTGTTTTTTCCCCCCACAGATAGCTTGTTTCTAGGTTTGCCTGCTGCTTTAAATAAGTAAACTTGTGAAAATCCAAAATTGCAATTCAGATGACTAGAAGGGCCATAATTTTTTCATTAAAAAAGATTATGGGCCTGGCACGGTGACTCAGCGCCTATAATCCCAGCAATTCGTGAGGCTGAGGCGGGTGGACCACTTGAGGTCAGGAGTTCGAGACCAACCTGGCCAACATGGTGAAACCCTGTCTCGACTGAAAATACAAAATTAGCCAGGCGTGGTGGCTGGTGCCTGTAATCTCATCTACTCGGGAGACTGAAGCAGGGAGAATCACTTGAACCCAGGAGGCGGAGGTTGCAGTGAGTCGAGATCACACCACTGCACTCCAGCCCGGGTGACAGAGTGAGACCCCGTCTAAAAAAAAAAAAAAAAAATTACTCACTCAAGAGTTACTCTAAAGTAACAGTTCCCCTCCCCAGTGAATGTTATTAAAAATTTGTCAACAAGTCATTATGCATTTGTCAGGGGGATTCGGATGCAGGAACTGAAGCTGAAGAATCAGAAGCCATAGTCCATTTAAAATTAATCCAAAGTGAAGACATGAAAACTATAATTTAGAATTGTAAATTAAAAATAAAATTATTTCTGAGTGTTCGAATATGTGGACTTTATAGTCCATTTTCTACATTTACAATTTATAATCGACAGTTATAAATTAATTCTTTAACCAGGTCACATTCATCCTGGCAATGAAAAGTAACCATTCGAATATACAACTAAGTTGGCTTCAGAATATGGCTTTCTGAGTACGTCTTAAAATATAAAAAAGAAAACAAAAGTCATGGCTTTATGTTTTGCAAGGAAGACTGAGTGTCTTCATAAACACTCATAGGCTATTGACTCCTTTTCAAGACCCCTTATAGTAGGGTTGGCATTGAGGTGCTATTGCTAATGCAATGCTATATCTTACACAGCTGTCCTGCAGGTTAATTAAGCTTTTGACTATCCCAGGAATTATTATTTCCATGAAAAATGCTTCCGGATTCTAGAGTACAGCCTTTAAGCCAAAATTAGGAACATACTTCATTTATAAGAGGTCTTAAACTTGTTTCTGTAATTCTCATAATCCATGTACTCTTTGAAGATGATCATAATTATCAATGAGCAATAAAACCTTTAATCAGATCGTATGCAGCAGCACAGTTCTTATATTAAAAACACAGATGCCCTTCCCTTACGCCTACATTCACAACACATTCATTAAGTGCGTTCTCTGGGCAGGGCCCTAGACAAACAGCAGTAAATTAAATCTGGTCTCTAAGCCAGAAGAGCTTAGAACTCTTTGGGGAAGAAGACACATGCACAAGTAATACACAATCAACAGTCTTAAGTGCTGTAATGGAGATGTAAATAAAATGCATTGCAGGTTATCAACAGTCTTAAGTACTGTAATGGAGATGTAAATAAAATGCATTGCAGATTCTGAGGAAAGCAAAATGCTTTCTTCTGAAAAAAGAGGGAAGGCTTCCTGGAAGAGATAGCATTTAAAGTGTCACTTGAAAATGGAGAGAATTTAAAAGGAGACAAAAAGGGAAGAGCATCCTGGAAGGCATGACGGCATGAAAAAAAGTGATAGAACTCAGAAAGTGTGTATGTACAAGAACCAGCTAGTGCTTCATGCAGTGAACATTCCTGTAGCAATTACCAAGTGTAAGGCAATGCCTAAGAGGCCAGAGACAAAAAGAAAAATAAGATATGGGGCCTGCCTTGAGAGATAATTTGGGTTAATAAATCTTATAAAGTGTGAGAAAACAGTTTTCATTTAAGTTTGAGGATAGTGTTGGATGCTGAACTGTGGCATTGGAATTGGATTCTATGGTGATAGTAGTAATAATGCTCACCATTCACTAAATCCTTCAGTTCTCTAGCCACCATGGCAGGAATTTACGTGTATTATTTCCTTCAGAGCTCCTCAAGAGATATGATTACTATTTTATTCCTGCTTGTCAGCTGAGAAAATTGGGGCTAAGTCATTTAATTTATGTAATGTTTCCCAGCTGGTGAGTAGCAAAGTAGAGATTTAAACAGGTGTATGGTATTACAAAGCCCGTAACTCACTGAGGGGAGCCGCAGGAGATGTTTGAGTAGGATAATGATTGATTTAAGCTGTTCTTCTTAAGAATTCATTTGAAGGCCGGGCGCGGTGGCTCAAGCCTGTAATCCCAGCACTTTGGGAGGCCGAGACGGGTGGATCACAAGGTCAGGAGATGGAGACCATCCTGGCTAACACGGTGAAACTCCGTCTCTACTAAAAAATACAAAAAAAACTAGCCGGGCGAGGTGGCGGGCGCCTGTAGTCCCAGCCACTCGGGAGGCTGAGGCAGGAGAATGGCGTAAACCCGGGAGGCGGAGCTTGCGGTGAGCTGAGATCCGGCCACTGCACTCCAGCCTTGGCGACAGAGTGAGACTCCGTCTCAAAAAAAAAAAAAAAAGAATTCATTTGACTACAAGGGTAATATAATGATTAAGGAATTATGCTTGTGAACAGCTAATGAGGACCTAAATGAAGGTAATGGCAATGGGTATGAAAAAGGAAACGAGGTGACAGATGTCGTAAAACTAACTGGATTCAGGGACAAGGAAGAGGGAGAAGTAATATACAGCTTCAAGTTTTAGGGTCTGCATGTGACGAAGTAAAGACCAGCAGAGAAGAAATATCCTTTAGGGAGTGAGGTGAGGGGATAGGGGCAGGGAGGCTGGGATAAGTAGTTTAATTTTGTACAATCAAACTTGAGGTGCCAATGGGATGCAGGTGGGAGGGAAAATGCAAAAGTTGGGGTTAGAAATACAAAAGCTGAGCTTGGAAAAGAGGTAATTTAGAAATGGGATTATATTCTACCGGTGGTAGAGAGGTCAAGGAGGACCGATAGAGGCCTTCAGAACCCTAGTTTTATTTTGCTAGAGAAATCATAAGCCAAATTATAGTGCTTATGAAGTGAGGGGATAATAAAAAACAAAAACAAAGGAAGGGTAGGCTACTCTAAAAGAAGTTAAAAGGTAAGAGCAAGTAGTTGGTAGACTAAGAGACTAACAAGAATGAAGCAAGTTTTGTTTCCTTGAGAATGGACTGACTAAAGAAAGATGATGATTGATAGGGTAAGGTCTTATAGAGAGGGCAGGGCTGCATTAACTCAAGGTGATGACTTAGCTAGGTAAGAGATGCCTGGTGCCTCCTTTGGATCCATCCAAGCTCTTCTCATCTTTTAGATAACCACTTAAATGTCACCTCTCTGTGGAGCCTCAGTCTCTCCTGTAGTTTTCCCCATAGAGGCTTAAGTGTTCCTTATCCCATTCTCCCACTGCTCTTAGTACATACCTGCACTATGGACCAGTGGTTCTCAAACATCAGCATGTTTCAGGTCATGTAGGGGGCTGCCTAAAACACAGATTACTGGGCCTCATCCCCAGCATTTATGATTCTGTAGATCTGGAGCGAGGCCTCAGAATTTGCTTTTCTGACAAGTTCTCAAGTGATGCTGATGCTGCTGGTCTGAGGACCACACTTGGTGTACTACTGAACTAAACTGAAAATACATGAGGTGTACAAATAAAGAGCTTGGGAGTTCAAGGATGCACTAGTATTCCAGATCTGGAAATGTTCTAGAAAAAATACTCCAAGAATCAGTCATGATTTAACAGCAGGTAAAAGAATGAAATACTTCTTCATGAAAGAATAATATTTTGAAGAGGCCATCAGCATAATCTCTACAGAGCAGAGGTTTCTTAGGGGAGAGCTATCATAGATGAAGACTTTTTTTAAGTGAAAACCACAGCCATGACTATAATTATACTGTAATCTTAAGGAGTGCCCAGTTGTTATTTGGAGGGAAATAAGTATAGAGCTAGCATACTATGTTTCATTTAGAATATTATTTTGTTATTATTCATAACTTAGATCATTGAGACTGGAAAAAAAAATGTACCGTTTTTAAGAGCTGGTTTTATAATTACCATTTTGTCTGCTGCATCTAATTATTCATTTAGGTTTACCTGTCTCTGATAGTTACTGTCCAAATCTGACATAAGCAGATATACTAAATCTCAGGACTTGGATAAATATAATTTTTTCTGTACGTCACTAAAGTGTTGGCTGTGGTTAGCAAATGTGCTAAGTTGCACAACCAAAGGTGCAAAATCCTTCCTGACATTTGCAAGCTTCAGTCATTTCAAGTTTCTTTTATTCATTCAAATGCCCACTAAGCTAACTCATCAGTATCAATGACAATCAGCTTAGCATAAGCAAAACAACCATTCAGTCATAGCCACACTGTGTAACATGGATATATGAGATACTTAATTCTGACAACATGGTCAGATGCCACTAGATGCAAAGTTAAATTAATTAGATATGAGAGTAAATAATAAATCATTTTAGTTCCAAGCATGTATAACTTCAATTTTACCATAATACCCCATATAACTGAAATTAGGTTTCTGAGTTGAGATGTGTAAACACACCTATTAATTTTATCAACATCAAATTGACATCTGCTCTAGTCTTTTTGAACTATATGAATCTTTATTTAAAACCTAAAAATCCATGGGAAAGCAAACAAATCCTTCAGACCTAATAGAATGCAAATAAATTATTCTAGTCTAACAGAATATAAAGTTTGTTGTGAGAATGCATTTCTCTTTGAAATAAAAAGCAATTTTAAAAGATATAGTTGCCCACCTAAGGGGGAATAATCCCTTGACATATAAGTGATACTGAAAATTCCAAATTGTTGGGATAAGTAGATATTTTGAGAGAATTGAATTGCTTTGTTAGAAGGGAGATATGGGTGTCAGTTTTCTTTATTTCCATTTTACCATGACAGAGTGGTAGTTTTTGAGCAGCTGGGAGATACTCAGAAAAATTACGTGAAAGAAAGCCACTTGTCAGTCTTTTAGGATATATTTGGTTCTGTGTCATCAGAAGGTATTCTGCCCTCTCCCTGGAATCAAGTTGCAAACACGATCCTCAGTAGTAATTAGAGCTAAGCGGCAATTACAGGACGTATGATTTGTTCAGAAGCACTGCCTGCCGGCTGTTTCCTGGCACCACATTTCACAGGAGCACCAGGTTGAAATGATGGAATTATTTACTTTTAAATGTAACATCTCATACAATGCTCAAATGCAGACGTGAACGTGGACTGTAACCTTAAAAACGAAGGTAAGCACTGCTAACTGACCCACATTTACACCTTAAGGAACTTTCTTATGAAATATGTGACAAAAATATAAAACAGGTCAAACGAATTTCAGAAAAAGATAAAAGTATCAGAATTAAGACAAATAGAATTTGCTAATTTTGCAATTCCTTTCTCTAATACTATCTTGATTTTCCTAGCCCGTTTGTATTTCAGTTGTACTATTGAACCACTGTGCTAACTATAATGATGAGGTAACTGATTTCCCACATTTCTTTAAGCTTTCAAAGTTTGTGTCAGAATAACTACTAGGTAAAAATGAGATTCATGTTCAATCCAAGTATGTTACAACTCTCTCTCCTTTTTAACTTCTTTTCAGAAAGTATATTTAAGCTGATGATTATACATGTCCAAGAATCCACATTCAGATGGACAGAATAGTGGCTGGTAGCCTGTAATCAAATTGAGTGACGTGGGTGATTTACACTCTTGTCACATGATTTTTATGATAGGCACCATTTCAAGTGTTAATGTTCCATCTAGTTCACGTCAAAGCTCAATGGTTTCGTGTTTGTTTAGACCCTTGGGCATAGAAATCTCTCTGGAAACCAGGTAAGTTTAGCTTCTCAAGAGGGAGTATTGTCTGTTATAAGAGTAGGTATAATTTGTATGTATACAATAGTTACTTGTGAAATTTTCATTTCTATTTTAATGTTATCACTTTATTTTCCCCCACCTTTTATTTCCCACCTTACTCCCCACCTTTTTTTTTTTTTTTTCAGTTTTACCATTTGTAAAACATGAATAAATATATTATTAGAAAAGGACTTAGGAACTCTTGGCACAGGAAGATGTTTTTATCTCATAAAACAGTGGAATTTCAGGTGGTTTGAAAAATATTGAAACAGCATTGACTTCTTTTATTCTATCTTATTCATGGGTTAGAAGTATAAACACTGAGGGTTCAGTGGACTTGCAAAAATGAATAGGTTAAAGCCAAAAATGCATCAATTTTTCCAAGGTCCTTGAGACACTGATGTGTGACCTCTTGGCAGACAATGTTGCTCAGTGGAGTTATTACATACCTGATTTAGAGAAGATATTTTCTAGTGCTAGATTCACTGTGGCCTTTGTTTTCTATGTTTGCTTTTCCTAGAATTATTTATCCTAAGCATCATTTTCTTCATCAGAAAAACATGGGATGATCATAAGCCATGTAAAGTTTAGAAAACTACTTATTGTGGTGTGTGTAAAATATATGTAAAAAGCTATTAATATATGTAAAAGCACCTTGTGCTCTCCAGTGAAATGGTATAGTATTTGTATAACCCAGGACACAATGATGAATTTCTGAAAAAATATACCATAAAATTCTATGGTGCACTCAAGTTTCTAACTTGTCCCTTGCCTTCACATGGAAGGCAGATACCATCGTGGGAGCACGTAATAAAAACAATCCTCAGTTGTTGCAACTGAAGTGACTACTGGAGACAGAACTAGAGATATGGTCTAATTTAATTGTTACATCTTGTCACAGGGACAAACTTGACCTGATACTACAATAATCTTGCTATTAATCTTTTGATTTATAGAAGCAAATATTGAAAACAAAACCAATACAATGTAGTTGCAAAATAAGGCAAATGACAAATTTTATGAGTGCTTTCTAGTTCCCTGGAAGTATTATGGTGGGAGCCAAAGACAAAGAGATGAAAGAGACACACAGATAGGTACAGAGATGTACAGAAACACAGAGAGACAGAGACAGAGACAGAGATGTCACATACAGGAGAGAAACAGGAGAGATGAGAGGCAGAAAAGACAGGTGGGAAAGAGGGAAACTATGGAAAACAGTGATTAGAGAGAGTTCGAGAATGTTGGTGTTAGAGAAAAGGAGACAGAGATACAAGTCAATCAAAGTTTGGAAAGTTGTAGAGATTGTGCAGTTTTGGAACTTCGGGTTCTTTTGCATTTCTTTGAGCTGGAAGCATGCTTTCTCAAGTTAAATACATTGAGCACCAGTTCCATTTTTATGAATTGTGTACTTTCCTTTGGTGTCTTTTAAAGCAAAGGGAGCTTAACAGTCTGTTTGAAATTCAGAAGAGACCACTAGTTAAAACAAATGTCTTAAAAGAAAATATTTCCATTCCTTTGTTGCCTTATAAAGCAAATCATTGAAAAGGAAAATAATGAGTGCTGTGTGAAATGCTCTACTTTCAGTGGGACTTCTTAGGAAAAAGTCATTATGGCCTTGACTTTTGGTGTTCATTACTGGCATAGGAGGGAATCATTTGGGGAGCCAAAATGAAATTCCATATAAAGAATATTATTCAGATTTTAAAAAGAAGATCCTACCATTTGCAGCAACATGGATGAGACTGGAAGACATTACGTTAAATGAAATAAGCCAGAAGAAAAAATACTGCATGATCTTTTATATGTAGATTTTTTTTAATGTCAAATATATAGAAACAGAGAATAGAAAGGTGGCTATCAGAGTGTGGGAGAGAGGGGAGTATGGGGAAATGTAGGCCAATATAGGCAAAAGGTAGAAAGTTGTAATTATATAGGATGACTATATCTAGACATCTAAGGTACAGCATGAGGACAGTAGTTAATACTATTTTGTATGTTAGAAAATTTCTAAGAGTAGATTTTAGGTACTCTTACCACACACACAAGTAACCAAGTGAGATAATGAATGTGTCAAATTGCTTTACTCTAGTGATCACTTCACTATATGTATGTACATCAAAATATCACGTTGTACACCATAAATTTTATATGATATTAAAAAAAGAACCTGACAGTCAAATTGTAAAGCAAAAATTTTGATGACTATGTTAAAAAAAAAAAAAAAGAAAAGAGAAAGAAATTTCATGTAAGAAAGTCTGGTACAAAGTCAGTATAATAGTACAAGAATAACATGATGCACAGGACCAAGGCAGCCATTTATGATGAGTCCCTTCATGTGTAGAAAATGCTTGGGTGTTCATTGGAGATATTTTGCACATCGCTAGTGCCCCAGAAGCTGCCTACCTGACTGAAGCAAGTAGTATCAGTTTCTAGGATGTCAGGACAATGGCAGAGTTTCAAGAAGCCAGGCCAACTATCGGCCCAATCTGTTAAATACCCACTAGAGACCTTTTGGAGTACAAGCATTCCCTGGGTCACAGAACATTCCATGTTTCTCAGGAAAAGGGTGAGCTCACATTGTCTTCCAGTTGCCCACAGCAGTGTTTGAAAAACTTAGATGCTCTGCTTTACTAGGATGTTCCTGCTCGTGCAGTTTTTGCTCCACTCCATTTTATATAGATTTCTGTCATACAATGAAGAGGTGAAAGGGAAGAAAATCATTTTAGGTGTAAGATATTAGGAAATTTCAAACAAGAAATTGCTACTAATTCTAGTCCACTTTGCAAAACTAAGCCAAACGCACTGCTCTTTCTTCCTTCTCCAGATCATCCCTCACCATTTTTTCCCATTGTAGCTCCAATTTTACCCCATCCTCACAGTCTCTGCTCACTCTGACCCTGGCACGGCCAGATCAGGCACCCCATACCAGGTTTCCATGGGGATGGAACAGGGGCTTTCATGCTGCTTGCACAGCAACCTTGGCTGCCAGATGGAAACCATCTCTGCCGCTCCTGGGTGAGAATGGCTTATTTGCTGATGGAGGACCAAGAGTGGCCTTTTCTATGATGGCCACCATGGCTATCATACTTTACTAGAATTTGTTATGAACACTCTATAGTGCATTATAATTCTGGTGACCTTGGGATACCGGTGCAAAAAGGGTTTAGAGCAGTTTTTACTGTTTCTATTTATTCCAAAGTTGTGCTTTCTGGGATTTTATTACTTTTTGTTGTTATTTTTAACATGGGCAACTGCTTTTGAATAGCTATGAAGTGTTTAGTTAATATTTAAGCTAAGGAAACCTTTTTTCTCTACCAAGGCGGGAGTAGAGGGCACTAGCAGAGCAAATATTAACTCTGTTTTCTCAAATTGAACAAGCTTGGGGTGGGGGAAATACCCTTTTAAAAAGGATAATTTATATAAACCACTATTCTTTTCTTTTCTCTCCTTTTGTTCCTTAAATGCCACAGCCTAGACATTGAAAGCAGGAACTGAAATTCTCTGAAACTAGGAGGAAAAAACATTATGTGCCCTAGAGCTAGAATTTATAGCAGCAGCTGGGTGCACTGACCTCAGAGTTGCTGTATCCAGATCCCTTTAGCCTGGCTCTTAGTGTGAACTGCAGAGGAGAGGCCTAAAGACAGAGCCAGAGGTCTAAATAGGCCTGCTGCTTTGATCTCAAATAGAAGGTCAGTTGCCATTACTTGAAAAAAATGTGTCTTCTCAGATAGCATTTTTGTTGTGATTCTGATAGTACTTCAGTATAAAAACCACCAACACAGATGTGAGTATGCCTCCTACTATGAGGCTATTTAAATTAGTTATATTGATCTGAACAGTATGGTTAAAGCATAGTTGTAATGAACTTTGTTGATCTCTTTTTTTCCCCATTGGGAATATTAAAAGAAGTATTTAAAATGAGGCATTATACTGGGGATTCCAAAAGCAGGGAGGGAGCGAGGGGGGACAAGGGTTGAAAGCCTATCAGGTACTATGTTCATTACTTGGGCAACAGGATAATTAGCAGCCCAAACCTCAGCATCATACAATATACCCATTATATAAACCTATACATGTACCCTATGAATCTAAAACATACATATATATAATACATATATATGTGTTTTATATATATATAATAAAATAACATGAGCTGTTATAATCAATTTTGTGCTGTTTTTTAAACTGGAAAGAAATGTTGGCTTTTGACCACACTGGCTTTTCTTTCATTGAATTTCTCCCATTAATCATGTTGATAAAACAGTAAAATTAAAATTTCATTTAATTAAATGAATACTCTCTTTAAAATTTCAGTCAAAATTAAAAAAGAAAACACGCCAAATACTAATCTTGAATTTTTTAAGAAGGTAATGATGACAATACATGATTCCTGTACATCTTTGATTGCACAGACTTAAATATTCAAAACAGTGTTCATGGGCACTGAGCTCTAGGTTTGGTTCTACCATTAGTCAGGTACCATGGTAGATTAAGCTCTCCAAATCCCATTTTTGTTACACAAAATGAAGGGTAGATTCCTAAACTATGCTTACCTCTAAAATTTTATTAAATGTAATTCTTCTAGAACTATTCAGTGACTTGAGTAACACTGTTGCACTTTTCCTGGGAAAGGTTGTATTTTTTAGGGAGGTTTCCAAAATAAGTGATAGTTCTGCACTGCCATTAGGTCGCTAGCATGCTGTAGACTGCCATCATAACTGCCAATTGTTAGATTTTATAGACTCAGAGTTCTAGATATAGATTTTTCTCTTTGGCATCACTAGAGTCTCTGTTAGTCTCCCCTATTCACTTCCTAAATTCAGCAAGGAAGCATCAGCATCAGGGACAACAAATAGTTCCTCTGTTTGTAATAGAAAGAGGCTTCAGACTTCAAGAAAGGGTCTTAATGCCATTTAGGAGAGTCACCAGGCAAATGTAGCTCAGGACCATCACCCCAGGTCTTTTCGCCAGTAAATTTCATCAGGCACTGTGACCTCCCAATCTGTTCTCGACCTCAGACAATTTTAGTAAAGCCCTGTCTGGAGATAATTTTGGCTTCTCCAAAGACTTAGTAATTTAGAAACTAAGCACATGACATTCCCTTTTGATAAGTCAGGTGTTTAAAAATTATTGCAGAAAACTTGAGAAAGCATTTGTTGGAATACTGTTTTTTCTTCTTTCAATTTCCTTTTTTTGCATGATCATGCTTAATACTATTGAGTTATAAGCTGAGAAATTACGATAAAGCAAAAATATTTTAAATTCAGTTTTAACCCTATACATTTATTTAAATTCTTAAATTCTCATACTTTTCAACGCTGCTTTGAAAAAGGATTGCAGCCAATGAAGTAGATCACATGTTTGACCAAACTATAGTTTGTACAGTATAGCAAATAAATCTTATCCATTTTTTTACAACACTTAAATGTAAGCAATTCAGTCTGTGGGCAAGATATTCAGGTATAAATGAATCATCAGTTGGCTGTACATATTCTATTGCCACAGCATCTGAAAAGCCATCTGTTGCATCTCGGTGAAAGATTCATTGTTTTGTGTAAAAGCTGGCATATTACTACAAGACCCAAAGGACATTGTGGCTTTAAATCCCTCATGATGTGGCTTCTCTGATGTTTTTTGATGCAGCACTTCATTATTGCTTATCAACTTCAGTGCAGTGCTCAGAAGGATTTACTTTTAAATGTAACATTCTGCCAGGCTGCTGCCATGGTGGCTGCTGTCGGAGCTCTTTAGGGGGAAGCCTGAGCTTCCCCAAGGGAAATTCAGGCACGTAACTGCCAATTGTTAGATTTTATAGACTCAGAGTTCTAGATACACATTTTTCTCTTTGGCATCACTAGAGTCTGTGTTAGTCTCCCCTATTCACTTCGTAAATTCAGCAAGGAAGCATCAGCTTTAAAGAGAAATTTTATTTGCTCACAAATCATTTTGAGCAAAATCAAGCTGGCAGTGGAAAAAAAAGAACTCAAAAAGCATCATTGTCATCCTAAAACTATACAAACTTGACAGTATTTGAAGACATTCTTATTGAGAAATTTTGCCTATATTTGTCGAAGCATTTTATTAGAATTAATAGCATTGACTACATTTTTTAAAAATTCTGTTAATTTATAACATACAGAAAAGTGCACATAAGTGTGCAGTTGACTGAATGTACACAAATATAGCATACACATGCAGCTGGCCCCTAGATCAAGGTAAGAATATTTCTGGCATCCTAGAAGACACTCTGAATGCCCTGTTTTAGTCGTCTCACCCCCCACCTCATCCCATCCTTGCTGTGAGGAGAGCCACTATCCTAACAGAATAAATTACTTTGCCTGGTTTTATACTTTATATAAATGGTATCATACAGCATGTACTCCTTTATTTTAGTTCTTTTTTTCAACGTTATGCTTGCAAGATCTATTGGTTGTTGCATGTAAGTGTGTGCCATTTGTTCTCATCACTGTATGTCATTGTATGAATGTTTCATTGTGTGAACATACCAAAATTATTTTCTATTGTTGATAGATTAACTGCCTAATTTCCAGTTTGGGGCTATTATAAAGAATATTGCTATAAGCATTCTCGAACATATCATTTTTGTTAGGTATATACCTAGAAGTGAAATTTCTGGGTCATACGGTATGTATATATTCAGGTGAAATAGATATTGCCAAGTAGTTTTTCAAAGTAGCTGTGGCAATTTGCACTTTAATATAGAATTCTAGTTGCTCTGTATCCTTGTCGACACTTAATAATCTTCATCTTTCTTCATCAAATCGAACCATTCTTGTGGATATGTAGTGATATCTCATTGTAGTTGTAATTCACATATTCCTAACTACTAATGAAGTTAATCACCATTTTTGTATGTTTATTGGCCCTTTTAATATATGCTTTTGTGAAGTGTCCAAGTCTTTTGCCCATTTATCTAGTGTTGTCATTTTCTTATTGATCTGTAGGAGTTCTATATTCTAGATTCAGGTCCTTTGTCAAAAAATATTTATTGTGAATATCATCACCCACTCTGTGGATTGCCTTTTCATTTTCTTGATTGTGTCTTTTTCCTACATTCTTATTAAGAGAATATATTCATCAATTTTTTTATTTTATGATTAGCATCTTTTATTTCCTGTTTAAGAGACCTTCGCTTACTCCAAGGTCACAAAGATACTCTATTTTTGGTTTTGGTTTTTGGTTTTTCTATTTTCTGTTTTGCCTTTTAATACAGAAACCCTAAGAATACCTTGAGAGCCTAAAAAATTTTTAACTTCAACATATTCTGTTTTCTATGTACTTTTTGTTTATACAGTTCCCTCCCCCATTCTTCCATATATACCTCTCAAAACACAAGCCATTCCTCAAAGTTTCTCTTAAGAGATAATCTGCTCATCTGTGGAAACATTTATGAACCCCATTTATGAACCAGCTACAATTTCTTTCTCTCTTGAACCTACTTAACATTTTTTTGATAACACATGACCGCTGCCATTTATGGTAAGTATTAATAGATTTAATTATTCATGCTCTCCTGGGATATGGCATAATATCAAGGACTGGGAGTAGTTTGTAACCATGTAACTGAAGCTTATGCAACACTGGCTATGTATCAGGCACAGGTTTAGGCAATTTGCGTAGAAAAATCTCAGTTAGTTTTCCCACCCGTCCTATGATATAGCTACTCTTATTTTTCTTAATTATAGAAAAGACAGTGGAGGTATAAATAAGTAAAGTTAATTGTCCAAGGTTGCACAAGAAAGCAGTGCACCAAGGAGTCTTCAGGTTCTAACATATCTGTCTCCTGAGCTGGTGCTTTTAACAGATGTAGAACAGTGTTGCCTGTGTCTTCTTAATTTTAAAAAATTTTAAGGCTTGTTTCCATGCTCAAAACATTGTGGGAAGAAATTTTTTCTGGCTATATGTCCACAGTGCCTGTTAGTATATTAAAAACTCTGAGATGCGTTGCAGAAAAGAACTGCTTTAAGCTTTGTTGAAGCAACATTTTCTAAATGTATTTGATGACAGAATCTTTTTCATGTAACAACTTTACATATAACCTACTTTAGGGAATGATGACATGGGCTTTAAAGTCAGATGAACAGGAGTTTGGACCCAGGCTCTACCACATACTGAGTGATTTTAATCACTCTAAACCTCACCTTTCTCATCTGTAAAATGGGAATAATAGTATAAATATCACAGAGTTGCATTATAATTTAGTAAGAATAAGGGACATAAATCACTTAGCACATTACCTGGCATGCAGTAAAATCTCATTAAATGGTAGCAGTTGTTATTATTATTTTCTTATCTTAAAAAGTAAAATAAGTTCTGATACAGTTCATAATCCCTGTAGTTGTTAGCATTGTGCCTTGTTAGTCCCTCATAAGTATGTATTGAATCAAATAATACTATTATTTGGAGAAGATTCTTTTTAGATAAATATATTCATTATATATGTTGGTTATTTAAGTATCAGATACTACACTAAGGTCAAATAAGTTTCAGCTAATTCCCAATTGAATACTATATCTGTTTGGAGGTCCAGTATTTTAAATCTCTTAGGTTTATGGTAAAATGTTTCTCCCTCAGCTGGAGAATGTATCTATATGACTGGAGTGTTTTCACCTGTACAATTTGGTGACCATAGCATGGTGGTGAAAAGCAGAATTCAGAAGTCAAATAGCCTGGGTTCTAATTCTGGCTCATCTACATACAAACTATATGAAGTTGAGCTTAGTCTCTCTGTGCCTCAGTTTGTCATCTGGAAAATGGGGCTAATACCTTGTTAATCAGATTGCGAGGATGAAATATGTATAAGTATATACATGAGTATATGTAAATGAGTATATATACCTGCATATGTAATGAACTTAGGATAGTGCCTGTTACATAGTGTGTTCTATAAAAATGTTATCTCTGTTATTGCTATCATGAGACCTTTTCAAAAGCAAAATCCTTTATCAGTCACCTCCCCTATTCATATAGCCACCTCTTAGTGGCCATGCTTTGATAGTCTCTTGGTAAATTATTTTCTTCACCTAGCAGATTAATGAAAGAAAAGAAATGCTGAGAGAAGTGGAGGAGATGCTGTGTTGGCAATTATCCCGATGAGGGAAAAAATATGCAGTATTAGGTGCAACAAAGCTGGGAAAGCAATGAAAAGAGAAAACTGAGTTTGGCAGAAAATCTGAAATGCCACTCATTTAAATTTCTTTAAAGAAATCTTTTGGAGTTCTATAATTGACATCGCCTCCCACAATAGGTTTTTATAATATGTTAAGTTTTTAATTTCAGTACTCACTGACGGGAACATGCATAATAATGGCATAAGAAGAAACTACTCTTGCAGGATATAGAATAGATACAGACTTGATCTCATTCTGCAAATGCTTCTTCATGCATATTTGTTGACTCTGGCATACTCTTTTGAAGAACGAGGTGTTTTGTTTGCTTCTGTTTTGGCATATAAAGAAGAGCCACTAGGAAGTCTCAAAGTTGTAATCTAAATGCACTTTTAAGATTATATATCTAAAGGCCAAAGACTAAGGCAATAATTTCAGGTGTCATCTATCCTTAAGTTAGGTTGTATTGTGATATATTATGACATAATCCATTAACATAATAAGGTACCTATTATGTTACAGAGGCGGTTGACTGAAATAATAGTTTTCTTATGATCATATTAGGAAATTTTCTTTTACATATTATTGATTTCATAGCTATGGATGAATTAACTTGTATTTTACCATCAAAGTGAAATGTATGGAAGAAAGTAATTGCATACTAATGGGAATTCATGTTCATATGAATACATGGAATTTCCATGATAAGTGTGAAACTGGTGGACTAGAGGAGATCCCCAAATGCCGGTGAGATCTCAACTCTGTCTGGTGTCCAGACTCTTGATGCTGTTGTGAGAAGGAATTTAAGGACAAATTGGGATAGAGTGAAAGTACAGATTTATTGCAAAGTGAAAAGTACACACTTAAGGAAGGGGATTGTGGGCATACTCAAAAGAAGTGAGTCACACCACAGGGTTTGGAGTTTCTATATTTATGGGTTTCTTTAATCAAGTGGAGGGATATTCATGAAGATTCCTGTAAAGATGTGAAGATTTCTTGGAACTGTGTGCTACCCATTTTTACACCCAATATGGGTGGTCTCAGAACTGTCAGGACACTGGTGGGTGTGTGATTTAGTATGTTAGTGAGAGTAGAATGAGATCCTAGGTGAAACCCAGGTCAAATCCAGCGCCATGTTGGGTCCAGTTAGTCTCAGCCAGCTTGGCCCACACCTTCGTTTTTCAGGGTCTTATCAGCCCCTACCTTATGCAGCTATTTCAACAGTTTTCTTTTGCTAAACATGTGAAACTACTGTCTGGAATTTTCTATCCTCCTGTGACCACCTTGTATTATTCCTTTCTCAAGAGTGTTAAATTATTCCTGTTAAATTTTTGGAGTATGCATGCTTATATATGTGTATTTCATTTTAGTACAGGAAGTTTGATAAATATATGCATTCAGTGATATGAAAAGTTTTATTATCAAATAGGGTGGAACCCTGTTATGATTTTATTCATCATGACTTTATTCATTATGATATATTCCAGATTACATACTATGTTCTGAAACAGAACTACAAATAGGAGGTGTCTTATGTAATATTGCCAAATAGTTTATACAAAAGTCACAGGTTGGTTCTGTCCCATGAGAATAGCAACTTAATGGGTATATTATATCACCTTTTGCATTGAAATGCCTGATCATTATATTTTCAACCTTTTTTCTTAGCAAGTCCTTGACTTTTAGAGACATTAAGCATTTTCTTTCAGAGTGCAATGCATTTTGGTCAAATTTCTGCTTGTAACTCCTGCTGACTTTCAGGCACCCAGAGGTGAGGAGAAAGAATTCTTAGCAGCAGCAGCAGCAAAATCTGAAACATGAAGATAGAGAGATCAGAGCATGAAAGAACTTGTCCAAAAAAATGCACTTTGTCCCTATTTATTTACCATTTGCAAAAACAAGCAATAAGTCCTGGTGAAGTAGTATTAAAAAGTAGGTTTTAAAAGTGAAAACAGCAGGTTGAGGTGAAGGAATAATGAAAATATAGTTTATATTTATTCAGAAGATCTACCAGTACTTTAAAACAATCTGTGTTTAACATGGCAAATTGTCTATCATTAAAATGCTAATGAATGGTAAACAGCTGCTAAGTTTTTTATGCTAATGAGTAGTAACAGCTAAGTAGTTCTCAAGCCTTGTCTTTATTAGCATAGAGATTTGATTGGCTAAGGGGGATCATTGTGCATTCCAACCTTTGTTGATGGAGTAATCTGTTTGTGAAGTTCCCTGTTGCATTCTATTTGATTTGGGTTTGTTAGAACAAAGTGACTCTCACCAGGCCCTCGGGAGCTGTGTATTACACAGTATTATCAGAGCCACCATTGTGGGCTTAGAGAAGGAACTTTGCTTCCCTCCAGGAGACTCGCAATGGCAAAATAATTACACATTTGTTTATCATTCAGCTTTAAGTAGAATTAGTCTATACCTTCCTTTAGACTTTTAATGACTATAGTAATAATAAAATAGGCCATTGGGCCAACATAAGAAATATCTCTGGGTTTTGTTTTGTTTTGTTTTGTTTTTTGAGACAGAGTCTCGCTCTGCCGCCCAGGCTGGAGTGCAGTGGCCGGATCTCAGCTCACTGCAAGCTCCGCCTCCTGGGTTTACGCCGTTCTCCTGCCTCAGCCTCCCGAGTAGCTGGGACTACAGGCGCCCGCCACCTCGCCCGGCTAGTTTTTTGTATTTTTTAGTAGAGACGGAGTTTCACCATGTTAGCCAGGATGGTCTCCATCTCCTTATCTCGTGATCTGCCCCTCTCGGCCTCCCAAAGTGCTGGGATTACAGGCTTGAGCCACTGCGCCCGGCCAATATCTCTGTTTTTTTTTTTTTTTAACTTAGCTAAGAGTTTAAAGTAAAACTTGTAAAATAAATATTTTAATAAGTACCTGTGCAACATTTGATATATTTATATAATACATCATCTTAGATCTACAAGCACTGAAGTTAACATTACCTAATTTGAAGAGTAATGTGTAATTAAATACAGGGTGATTATATGAATGACAGACTGAGATCAGAGTATTTACTTGAGCATCAGAAAAACAACAACAACAACAACAACATTACTCTCAATCTATACTTTTGGCTGGTTCTATTTTTGCTGAGTGCTACTCTGTCTTCCCTAATGGACGGGGCTGACCTAAAGACTTGCCATTACAGATAAATGCTTCAGGCACCCTTCTCTCTTTTTTCTCTTCTGTTTTTAGGATCAATGTAAATGAAGTATGACAGTCCATTAAACATTATTGCCAATAATGTTCTGGAACGATTTGAAATATGATGCAGAGTTTATTAAGAAAATTCATCACCAAAAAAGGATCATTGAAATAGAAAGTTTAATGACTCTGGTACACTGTGTAAAAGATTGGTGGAAATTTTAATAGTTGCAGCATTATCTCATACTGTTCATTTCTCCTTGAAGTCAATAGGGGATGTTAAGCATGTAATTATTGTGTGGTCCTATACAGGCAGGCCAGGAAAAATACACTGATAGTAATCATGTAAAATGATTACTGATAGTAATCATACACTGATAGTAATCATGTAAAATGTTTCAGACCTTTTGGAAAACAGCCTGCCACTTCCTCAAAATATTAAGCCATTTAGTTACCAGATGACCAAACAATTTCCAAAATTTGACTCCTAAGTATATACCTGAGAGAACTGAAAACATATATCCACATAAGAACTTGTACATGAATATTCAAAGTAGCGTTGTTTATAATAGCAAAATAGTGGGAGTAATTCAAATGCCCATTAATTGATGAATGGATAAGCAAAATTTGGGAAATCCATACAATGCAATATTATTAAGCCTAAAAAATGAATGAAATTCTGATACGTGGTACAACATAGATAAACCTCAAAAACATTATGTCAAATGAAAGAAGTGAGTCACAAAAGACCACATCACATATTATATGATTTCATTTAAATAAAATGTCTAGAATAGAGAAATCTAGAGATAAAGAAAATAGATTAGTGGTTGCCAGGATCTAGGGATATTAGGAGGAAATGGGGAGTGACTGCTAATGGATAAGAGTTTCCTTTAGATGTTATGAAAATGTTCTAAAATTGATTGTGGTGATGGTTCTACAATTGATTTGGTTTAGCCCAAATCTTATCTTGAATTATAGCTCCCATAATCCTCACATGTTATGGGAGGGACCTGGTGGGAGGTAATTGAATCATGGGGGCAGGTTTTTCCCGTGCTGTTCTTGTGACAATGAATAAGTCTCATGAGATCTGATGGTTTCATAAAGGGCAGTTGCCCTGCACACACTCTCTTGCCTGCCATCATGTGAGACGTGTCTTTGCTCCCCCTTCGCCTTCCACCATGATTGTGAGGCCTCTGCAGCCATGTAGAACTGTGAGTCCATTAAACCTCTTTTTCTTTATAAATTACTCAGTCTCAGGTATTTCTTCATAGCAGTATGAAAATGGAATAATACAACAACTCTGTTAATATGTTAAAAGTAATTGAATTCTACAATTCAGATGAATTGTCTGGTATATGAGTTATACCTCAATAAAGTTGTTATATTAAAAAAAAAAAAAAGCCTGACATGCCAGAGCCAGCCTCCCAGAGAGCTACCTGCACCAGCAGTTACTTATCTATACTACATGAAAGTTATACACTAAAGAAAGATGCTTGTTACTGGAGAGGAGCATTATAAATCTTCTACTCATGGATTAAACCATCATATCTTAGATATCTAAGATATAAACTTACATATCTAAGGAGGTGATAGCAGAAGTTCTAGCCAGAGTATTTAGACAAGAGAAAGAAATAAAGGGCATCTAAATTGGAAAGGAAAAAGTCAAATTATCATTATTTGCAGATGGTATGATCTTATATTTGGAAAAACCTGAAGATTCCACCAAAGAACTAGAACTGATAAACAAAATTAGTAAAGTTACAGGATATAAAATCAACATAGAAAAATCAGTAGCATTTCTATATACCAACAGCAAATAATCTGAAAAAGAAATCAAGAAGGCAATCCCATTTATAATAGCTATAACTAAAATTAAATGCCTTGGAATTAACTTAACCAAAGAAGTAAAAATTCTCTACAACGAAAACTATGAAACATTGATGAAAGAAATTGAAGAGAACACACACAAGGAAATGGAAGAATATTCTATGTTCATGGATTGGAAGAATCAATATTGTTAAAATGTCCATACCACCCAAAGCAATCTACAGATTCAATGCAATCCCTATCAAAATACCAATGACAACATTCTTCATAGACAGAACATACTATCCTAAAATGTATATGGAAGCACAAAAGATGCAGAATAGCCAAAACTATTCTAAGCAAAAAGAACAAAACTGGAGGAATCATATTACCTGACTTCAAATTATTCTGCAGAGCTATATAACCAAAACATCATGGTACTGGCATAAAAACAGACACATACACCTATGGAAAAGAATAGAGAACCCAGAAATAAGGCTGTACATCTACAGTGAATTCATTTTTGACAAAAGTGTCAAAAATATACATAGGGGAAAGGACAGTCTCTTCAATCAATGGTGCTGGGAAAACTGAATATATATATGCAGAAGAACGAAAGTAGACCCTTATCTGTTACCATATACAAAAATAAAATCAAAATGGATTAAAGACTTAAATCTATGACCTCAAACTATGAAACTACTATGTGAGAAAATTGGGGAAACTCTCCAGGATATTGGAGTGGGCAAAAATTTCTTGAGTAATACCCTCCAAGTATAGGCAAGGAAAGCAAAATTGGACAAATGAGATCACAAGTTACAAAGCTTGTGTAGAGCAGTGAAAGCAATCAACAAAGTGAAGAGGTGACCCACAGAATGGGAGAAAATATTTTCAAACTATCCATCTGATATGGGATTATAACCAGACTATATAAGGAGCTCAAACAAGTCTGTTTTAAAAACCTGAATAAAAAAATGGGCAAAAGATCTGAAAAGACATTTCTCAAAAGAAGACATACAAATGGCAAACAGGTATATGAAAATGTGTTCAATCATCATTGATCTTCAAAAACAGGCAAATCAAACCTATAATGAGATATCATCTCACCCCAGTTAAAATGGCTTTTGTTCAAAAGACAGGCAATAGCAAATGCTGGCAAGGATGTGGAGAAAAAGGAACCCTCCTCCACTGTTGGTGGAAATGTAACTTGATACAGCCAGTATAGAAAACAGTTTGGTGGTTCCTCAAAAAACTAAACATTGTGCTACCATATGACCCAACAATCCCACTGCCAGGTATATACCCCAAAGAAAGAATATCAGTACATCGAAGACATACCTGCACTCCCATGTTTATAGCAACACTATTCCCAATAGCCAAGATTTGGAAGCAAACTAAGTGTCCATCAACAGATGAATGGAAAAAGAAAATGTGGTACATATATAAAATAGAGTACTATTCAGCCACAAAAAGGAATGAGATCCTGGCATTTGTAACAACATGGATGAAACTGGAGGACATTATGTTAAGTGAAATAAGCCAGGTACAAAAAGACAAACTTCACATGTTCCCACTTATTTGTGGAGTCAAAAATTAAAACAATTGAACTAGAGACAGTGAATAGAATGATGGTTACTAGAGGACAGGAAGAGGGCAGGGGAGTGGGAATGGTTAATAGGTACAAAAATATAGTTAGATGCTGGGTGTGGTGTCTCACACCTTTAATTCCAGCACTTTGGGAGGTTGAGACTGATGGTTTGCTTGAGCCTAGGAGTTCGAGACTAGCATGGGCAATGTGGCAAAAACCCCATCTCTACAAAAAACACAAAAATTAGCCAGGTGTGGTGGCATGTACCTGTAGTCCCAGCTACTTGGGAGACTGAAGTTGGGGGCTCCCCAGAGCCCAGGGAGGTCAGGGCTGCAGTGAACCATGATCACACCACTGCACTCCAGCCTGGGTGACAGAGTGAGACCTTGTCTTGAAAAATAGTAATAATAAAGTTAAATTAAAATTAAAAAAAATAAAAATGTAGTTAGAATGGGTAAGATCTAGTATTTGATAGCACAACAAGCTGACTATAGTCAACAATAACTTATTGTGCATTTCAAAATAACTAAAGGAGTATAATTGGATTGTTTGTAATGCAGAGAAAGGATAAGTGCTTGAGGGGATGGATACTCCATTTACCCTGAGGTGATTATTATGCATTGTGTGCCTGTATGAAAATATCTTGTGTACCTCATAAATGTATGTACCTATTATGTGCCCACAAAAGTTAAAACAAAATTTAAAAATAGTCGACAAAAAAAATAGAGGTGACAGCTAATTTAGCTGCTAAAGGGGATATTTGCTACAATAATACAAAACAAATTAGAAATAAAAAGTTGAAGTCAAAATTTTGAATCCCTGTCCTAACTACTACCTGTCCCCAAACACCCTGTCTGCAGCCAAGCCATAATCAACCCTTTTAGTCTCTAACTATCCAATGTCTAGACTACCCATTTACTTCAAAATAAGAGCGACTTTCAGAAAGTTTTTTTTTTTTTTTTAAGAGAATAAGTTGAATCATAACTTTGAGAGCAGACAGGAACTATACGGGTTCAAGTTTTCTTTTTCTTGTTAAAAACCCTATATTTATCTCTGGTTTGCATAAAACCAGTCCACTAGCCATTCAGTAATTCTTAATAGCAAGGAGTGTCCGGCTTCAAGAGGCTCCTCCCCTCTTCTCTCCTGCACTTTTGGCCAGTCAGAGGCAAAGGGTTGGCCAACAGGACATTCTCATTCTGCCTGACCCACCTGCCAGTAGGATCTGTCTACTAGGTGTTCTGGCTGAGTCTGAGCATCCCTCAGCCCTTGCGCATAGGGAAGCCTTGTGCATCACTGTCTTGGATAATGAGGAGGAAGATCCTTTTTATTGTGTTTACTACTCCTGTGCAATTTGCTTACTTCCAGCATAACTCTCTTGCTTGCAGGTTGCAGCTCGACAGACTTAGTCTTACACTGTAGGTTGGGGAGTGAGATGAATGTGAGCAAGAAATTGAATTCATTTTTGTTTTGTTCTTGGCAGGCAGTACATGCCACACTACTACCCTTCCTGCTCTTGTGCGCACACCTACCCTGATGATGCAGCCTTCACTGGATATCAAACCATTTATGTCTTTTCCAGTGGACAGTAGTTCTGCTGTTGGGCTCTTTCCAAATTTTAACACAGTGAGTAAATTCATTTCTATTTTGTTTGTGTCCTCCTCCATCACTTTCATTACATTTGTGAATAGTCAATAGATACAGCCTGTTTCCCAAGTGTGTAATTTTAGACCATATATTGGTTATGCTGCTCAGTTGTGCTATGAAAGATGATGCTTCGCCCATAGGAGTAGCCCAAACAATAGCCAGCATGTTTATTATACAAATATTTCCACAGAAAACTTTTCACCTGTTGTGTTGCACAATTTTGATAGAATTTCCAGTGGCTTTAGAACATATGTCATTTCTGGGATGTTATTCACATGCTCAGGAATACAATTTAGAGATACCAAGACTCATTGATTTTTTCCCTTCTCTTAGAAAAAAAAAATAACTGTAGGCTTTATCTCTCTGGTTGCATTTTTATTTGGGAGATGTTTTAGATAAAATGTGAATCCTACACAAACAAAATTTCTATTTGGGGGCTATTGTAGATGATGTGAATTTGACTCTATTAAAAAAAAAAGAAAAACACTCATCTTAAATCTACATGTTATCTGCAAGATACTTTGACATTTTAAAACACAGGATAAATGTTAGTGAATTACTTATAATTACTGCTGTTCTTCAGATCAGCTGACCTTCTTTTATTTCAGTGAAAAACATTTTGTAGGTGTGTCAAGTGGAGCATGACATCTTTCAACAATATAATTTAGCATAAAATCAATCTGTAGCCAGATTCTAAACCTTATAGTAAAAGAAAAGGTTCAACAGTTCAGGTGAATGCATAAATTGTCTGCTTGGTTGATAAATACAGTTAGTTGGGCATGATGGTCTACATTAATGATACAGTATTATAAATGCTGCTATAATAAAAAAAAAATTGCATTATCAACACCACCAGACAGTGAGCATCTGAAGTACTGCAAAATGTTTCATTTTGCAAGCCTGTCTTCTGTATGAAGTGAATATAGCAAGAGGATTTTTCCTTAAGGATTGTCAAGAAAATCTGCTGACAGGCCCTCTGTCAGGACTTAAAGTGTTGTAAGGTAATTAGGGGGTAGGGCAACAGCCAACTTTTTACAGAGCACTGGCCTTGACTTAGTGAGTAAACAGTTAAATGTTTTTGTCTTCTTTGAGTTTTTCAGAGACAAGTCAAACAGTTAAAAAAAAAAAAAGTTACAAAAGGTGAGCATTGTTCCTAGAGCAGTGGAGTGACTCAATAGGATAAATCATGCCTGCCTTGCTTTCATTGATCCACCCATTCCATCCCAGAGCACTACATTGTACCATTTCAGAGAATGTGAACTTGAGGATGCCAGTGGTATCCTCTATTCAAACATGTGTGACACATTCCAATCATAACTGAATTAAGCTATACTTCATAGAACATTTATGAGGTATTTGTGTTTTGATTAATGTGCCTTTGGAAGTTAGCATTTATAGCCATTGCTGAAGTCTAGTTGCTGTCAGGAAGCAGCATTCATGATGCAGATAGTCACAAATGGCTTACTGTGGCTCACCTCTATTTTATTTTCTTTTACTTTTTATTTTATTTATTTATTTATTTGAGACAGCCTTGCTCCGTCGCTCAGGCTGTAGTGAAATGGCATGATCCTGGCTCACTGCAGCCTCCACCTTCCAGGTTCAAGTGATTCTTGTGTCTCAGCCTCCCAAGTAACTGGGATTACAGGCGCCTGCCACCACGCCTGGCTAATTTTTGTATTTTTAGTAGAGACAGGGTTTTGCCATGTTGGCCAGGCTGGTCTCAAACTCCTGGCTTCAGGTGATTGACCCGCCTCAGCCTCCCAAAGTGCTGGGGTTACAGCTGTGAGCCATTGCGCTGGTCTCTTTATTTATTTATTTTTTAACATAAATAATACATGAATACTTATTCCAAAAATTCAAATAAAACTTTAGCATTTGAGGTAAAATTAGAAAGTCATATTCCCTACCCCTGCATACTTTTACTTCCTTCACTAGAGGAAGGTGGTCAGCAGCTGGTATCCATCCTTCCAGTCCCCTTCTGGAAGTATGCTACACAGATACCTAAAAGGTACCAAGGTACCCAGTCACAGTATGTTTTACAGCTGCAATCATATGATTAGCACTAATCTATTAGTCACTTTTTTTGTTATCAAAATGTCTTACATCTGCCTCTCTGTTTTGAAGAGCTGCAAAGCAAAAATGGAGAGAATACTTTCATAAAGGATTTTTAAAGATAAAATTACAATTTCATAATGGTTTTTTCACGTTGCATAGAGGGTACAGATGTACTAACATGTCATTTTGTTTGTTTGATTAATTGTACACAGCAATTAATCTTAGGATATATTTGAGAAAACCCAAAGAATAATTATATTAATAGAAGTTCATTTTTTTCCTTCTTGGAAGAAAATAAACATAATTTTCACATAAAAATACTATTTGGCTAAGGTGAAGAATACCGCAAATAACTACATGAAATAATTATTTTACTCTCCCTATATTATATGCATGGCATTTATTAAACAGGAGCCCTTCTAGTAGTGTGTTAAATATTAAGTCATTCCAAGTGGGACCCTCTATTATCTTGCAAGAAATGAATTTATGAGAAATTGGGTGACCTATGATTTCTCCCTGTGAGTTGCAATTTAAATTACTCTAATTTTTTTCCTATAGACTTTTCCATTCCAGTATCCAACTCACCCAATAGAATACCTAAGGGAATGTCATGAAAGTCATCGTCCACATTTTCCTAGGAAAACGCTATTGCATCACCACTAATAAGTATACTGGGTTATTGTATATTTGTGATGTTTTACATGTCTCAAAGTACTTAGACCTTGAAACATTTTGGTAGGCAGTGATTATTACTCTTATTGTCTAGAGGAAGAAAGAGAGTTATTGAAGGAAGAACTGAGACTTGAATTAGCATCTTTTTAACTTCAAAATTCATGTTCGGGCTCTTTACGTCCTTGAGTCTTTTGGCCCATATCACCTCTCACCTCATTCATTGTGAACAAAGCTCAATCAGAAATCTTTTGTGCTCTTTCCTGGAAGTATGGTAGACAATTTTCAGCAGAATCATTAAATAGAAGGAGGAAGTGTTTTTTTTTTATGTGTGTAATAGACCTTTACAAACAATATGAAGCAGAATATATTTGAAAAACAGCTATAATTTCTTGTTGGCAAATTTTTAAAGTATATTGTACTCAATAGTCCAATTGTTCTTTGAAAACTAGGTGAAATCTACCTTATCATTTTATTTTTAGCTAAGGTTAATATTAGTAAATATAAGAAATGAGGTCAATTTTAATCTTATAATTATTATCAGAAGAATGAAAACACTATGCTCTGAGACCACAGTTGAAAGTTTTGGAGGTTTGATGTTTTGTTATTCTCTTTAAGTAGATTTTAAAAAACATAATGTTTTCCTCTTTCTTATAGTGAAGTATGATAACATTATATGATAAACATAGCAATAATGAAATGAGATCCTGTTGTATTCCAAAATAGAATAGATGCCTATTCTATGCTAAGTTGTACCAGCTGAAGAATATGCTTCACAGTCTTCTTTTAGTGGTTGCCTTGCCTCATCCATCACAACTGAAAGAATCTCTCTCAATGCTTATGTGTGTAAAAATAAGCAAATAATTTTAGTCTTTGTATAAGCAGAGTTTAAAAAGACATGATAAGACGCAGTTTGGATCGTTGATAATTTATGATGGAGTACATATCAAGCTTGGAGGATGATGATGTTAACTCTGTGCTTCAGCAGCATACTTTACAGAGGGGCAGTTTTGACTCATTTATAGGTAAAAGCCTGTGTGGACCAAAACATAAAGTTTTAAAGATCTTGATCTTAATATTCCAAAGCCTGTGGCTGGCTACCCACTAATACTCATTTCCACCATTGCCACCCCACCTTCAACTGTGTGTCATTCAAAGTTCAACTTAGGTATCACCTCCTTCCCAGGAAGTCTTCTGTGACTCTTCAAGTCTGAATTAAGTCCCATCCTTTGTGTTTCCCAAGTAGCCCCAGATTACATTAATTATAGCAGTTGTTACACCATAGTCTAATTACCTGTTAATCTGTCTTCTTCACTAGAACATCAGATCCTTAAGGACAGAGGCTCTATCTTATTCATCTTAGTATGCTGGGTGTCTGACACAGGTGCTCAACAATAGTTTTTGGAAGAGAAGAAAGGGTCCCAGTTCCTTGGTTTTCAATGTTCATACTCCTGCATCTATTAAAGGGAATAATAACATTTATGAGTTCCTTCTAAGACCACGTGATAAGCCCAAGTGTTTAACTTAATTTATATTTTCCTGAGAACTGTGATTGTTTTGTTGTTGTTGTCGTTGTTTAGTTGGTTTTTTGTTTTGTTTTGTTTTCTGTTTGTTTGAGACAGAGTTTCACTCTTATTGCCCAGGCTGTAGTGCAATGGCATGATCTTGGCTCACCGCAACCTCCGCCTCCCAGGTTCAAGCAATTCTCCTGTCTCAGCCTCCTGAGTAGCTGGGATTACAGTCATGAGCCACTATGCCCAGCTGATTTTGTATTTTTAGTAGAAACGGGATTTCTCCATGTTGGTCAGTCTGGTCTCGAACTTCTGACCTCAGGTGATCCGCCCACCGCAGCCTCCCAAAGTGCTGAAATTACAGGAGTGAGCTACTGCACCTGGCCGAACTGTCATTGTTTTTTAATCTAAAGGCAATAGTTATGAACTCTCTTCCAGCTATAGTGCCCAGCTGTCTCTGTTTGGCTGGTGTATGAATATTGGCAAGTATTTACTACATTCCTTGTCCCATACCCCAGCTTTAAGAGTATTTAATTAAAAACAAAATTCTTAGTTACTGGATTTTATTGAAAATATAATATATGTAGTAAAGAGTATTGAGTTTGGGGAGAAGATAAGCAAATTAAATAAAACAAAAACCCCCTTGTGTCCAATAAACTTATAAGGAAAAAATGAAGTAAATAGACTTGATAAAGGCAAGATAATAAAAACCAAGAAACATCAGCCAAGTGAAAATCGTTACTGAAGTTTACAGTGTTCAAGAAACAACAGAAAACATAATTATTTTCTATCTTAGTAGAGATGTTTTCAATTTTTGTTATTAATTTTTCTTTAGATTTGCCAATCTATCCATGATCATTCTTCAGTGGTTGTATATAATGTTGTGGGAGCTGCCAAAATACACACAATTGCTTCTTACATTAGAATTAGCATGTCCTATTTCCTTTATTGTGGATTAAATTTTCATATTTGATCACAAACAACTGGGATAATACTTGGTGTTTAGTTCCCCTTAAGAAGAGACTTCTTCTGAATTGAAATAAATTGAGGGCCGGGCGCGGTGGCTCAAGCTTGTAATCCCAGCACTTTGGGAGGCCGAGACAGGTGGATCACGAGGTCAGGAGATCGAGACCATCCTGGCTAACACGGTGAAACCCCGTCTCTACTAAGAAATACAAAAAACTAGCCGGGCGAGGTGGCGGGCGCCTGTAGTCCCAGCTACTCGGGAGGCTGAGGCCGGAGAATGGCGTGAACCCGGGAGGCGGAGCTTGCAGTGAGCTGAGATCCGGCCACTGCACTCCAGCCTGGGCTGCAGAGCGAGACTCCGTCTCAAAAAAAAAAAAAGAAATAAAGTGAATACTTACCAAGAAATTTAATATGATAAAGTAAGTACATTTATAAGATATATTTATATATGTAGACTGCTATGAACTGAATGTTTATGTCCCCTCAAAATTCATATGTTGAAGTCATAACCCCCAATTTGATAGTGATGGTGTCTGGAGATAGAGCCTTTGGAGGTTATTAGTGTTAGTTGAGGTCATGAGGGTGGGGCCCTCATGATGTGATTAGTGCCCTATAAGAAGAGCAGAGAGAGCTTTCCCTCCTCTTTGCCATGGGAAGACACAGTAAGAAGGCAGCCAGCTGCAAGCCCAGGGAGACAGCCCTCAACCAGAACCCCACCATGCTGGCACCTTGATCTTGGACCTCCAACCTCCAGAACTATGAGAAAATAGATTTCCGTTTTTTAAGCTACCCAGTGTATGCTATTTGGTTATGACAGTCTGAGCAGACTGAAACACATACCCAATTTACATGATGTGACAATAAGTAAGTAAAGTTTATTTTTAGCACCCGTACATTGTGTACATGCATATGTATTTGTGTAACTGTTCAGAGCTATAGCTATAATCAAGAGCTGATATAGGACCACAGCCACCTGTCAATTTCTCTGCCAATTGGCAGGTGTTTTATGTGCCTATTTATTTGAAATATTTTTGTGAGTCCTGCCATGTTTTTACAACTGCTCTAGGAAAGCACAAGTATAAGGGCAGTCACGACTACTTTATTGCAAGAGGCTCAACAGTCTTAATTTTGTGAAAAATAATCTGATTTTTACTGCCTACCTTGAAATTATTTTTGTCCTGAGACAAGAGCAAATATGTGGGACAGAATAAAGATGATTTCTAAGTATAAAGTTCCAAACCACTGTATGATTCTGTGAATCATCCATGACAAGCTGTGAAATGATTTATATGATTACCATTTATTTTAACATTCTAGAACCTCTGAGATTCTGACTCATTCATGGTTTGGCAATATCAATGAATATTTTAAATTTTTTTTTCTTGTAGTATAAATAATAATATATTCATCAGAGAGGTTCTAAATAAAGAAATGGGAATCAAATTCACATTTGCTTTGCTTTTAATTCATGCTATGCTTCCCATGAGGTGTTATTGTAAGGAAACCTGAAGCTAGGACATTTGACTTTTTAACTTGCATTTAATATCTTTATCTATTTAATGAAGTCTTTATTTAAACATTTGAATATGCATTTTTCTCTTATTTGAATATTTTTTAATTTATGTAGAATACTTTTACCACCCAATGTTAATTTTTGCCCTTTGAGTCTTCTTTGTCACTCTAATAGTGCTTGCTGTCATTAAAAATTATGTATTCCATATTTTCAGGATACTAGTATGTCCAACTGACTCTGCTTAGACTGAAACATTTATCCCAGTCCAGTAAAACAGAAAATATGGTTTAATTTTTATTTTTTGTGACATGCTTTAAAATATATTGAAGGATTATCTTGTTCTGTATTTTCTAAAGGAGTGCATAGAACTAAAATATGCCAAGATGAAATTTTCCATGGTTGCTCAAAATCATTTGAAGAGGGGAGAGATTGACGGCCTATTACTAGGCTTAGATAACTCAACAGCAACATTCACCAAATCATTAGAAAAAAAAAATTGTTATAGGGAATCTTTGAAATGTGGTCCAAAGCTAACAAATATTTTGTGCAAATATTTAAGCATTGATTTCTGTGCCTAGAAAATTTTACATTTCTATTAATTTTTTTTTTGAGACAAAGTCTTGCTCTGTCACCCAGGCTAGCATGCAGTGGTGCAATCCCAGCTCACTGCAGCCTCCACCTGCCAGATTCAAGCAGTTTTTCTGCCTCAACCTCCCGAGTAGCTGGAAGTACAAGTGCACGCCACTGTACCTGGCTAATTTTTGTATTTTTTGGTGGAGACGGAGTTTCGCCATGTTGCCCAGACTGGTCTTGAACTCCTGAGCTCAGGCGATCCGCCTGCCTCAGCCTCCCAAAGTGCTGAGATTACAGGTGTGAGCCACCATGCCCGGCCCATTACTATTAAATTTGACAGAGAGAAAAAGTATGTAAATATACCACAGATGGGAAAAAAACACATAGTGACCCTCTGCGCTATTGTGTCCCTCACCCTTTCTTTCTTTCTTTCTTTCTTTCTTTTTTGAGACGGAGTTTTTGCTTATGTTGCCCAGGCTGGAGTGCAATGGCACTATCTTGGCTCACCGCAACCTCCGCCTCCCGGGTTCAAGCCATTCTCCTGCCTCAGCCTCCTGAGTAGCTGGGATTACAGGCATGTGCCCGGCTAATTTTGTATTTTTAGTAAACACGAGGTTTCTTCATGTTGGTCAGGCTGGTCTCGAACTCTTGACCTCAGGTGATCCGCCCGCCTCAGCCTCCCAAAGTGCTAGGATTACAGGTGTGAGTCACCACGCCTAGCCGCCCCTCACCCTTTCAAACCACAAGTCCTTTTAAAATTTAACTAATGTCCCTTGCCTTACTCAAAAGCCTCAAGATTATCTTACTAAGGGTTTTGTCTTCAAATCTCCCTCTTCTCTACTCACTCTTGAAACACCTTTAGAATATGCAGATATTATTTATATGGTATGTATTTATTGAATGTTTGTATAATGTGTAGTCACATTTTTTTCTCTCTAATAAATTGCTTTTTCAGGGCATCTAGTAAAAGTCACTCATTCACAACCATTTACTGCATGTCCCTGGCATTGTGCTAAGGAGAAAGGTTATTGTGATGAATTAGACAGAAGTTCCTCGCTGTCTAATAGAAATTGCTTCCTCTTGTATAATTCACCATAACATAATAGAGGATTGTGCTCATAGTAAACAGTCAATTCATTTAATAAAAGTTGCCTAAAAATGTCAGATTGAGACTTTGATGGTCCTTTATGAGGTAAAGGAATGTAAAATTTCAGGAGCCCATGAAAAGAGGCATCTGTGGACCCACCATGCTGTGTCCTCTTGCATGTCCCTTTCTTTATCCTAGTCCCAATGTCACATGGTTCTGGGGCCTCATCTTCAGTGCTAGAGTTTCAAGGATTATGTGTACTTGGAGGGGACATCAGATTTTCTGGCAAGACAAGTCTTTAGTCTTGGCGCTGTCCCAGGTCAGCATTTTTCAAGAGTAGAGTCAACTTGGAAAAAGTGTCTATGTTGGGCCCTCTTCTTAAAAATTTTTATCTTATTCTACACTAATATTAATCAAATCTCCAGATAGTTAAAAAAAGAAGTAGAAGAAGAAGAGGAAACAGGAAAATTTTAAGAGAAGAATTCTTAGCTTCTCTCAGTGACCAAAACTTTATGTCTCTGTGGTGAAGTAGGCAAGCCTAATAAATACAAAAAAGTAGCAAAATGTTATTGTACAAAACATTCCCACCAGCTCAGAAAATGTGTTTCTAAATTAGTTACTCTATAAACTTTAATCAATGGTGGTGGCCTCTGAAAACCTTTTATCAAAAGCTTGGGAACCCATCCGACGATGCAGATCTGTTTTCACTTCCACCTTCTAGATTTTTGTGTTCAGAATTAAATCTCACATCCCTTGGGGGTTGGAGAGACATGCTTTGGAATATTCTGGTTCCTTTACTTTTATAGTTGCTTTTGAGGGTGCTAAAGATGAATTGGAGTGCTGTTTAGCAATCTGTGAAGTTTCAACGTCTTTGTAGAGCTCAGTAGGAATCTTGAAAAAACATTTTTTACAGCTTTGCTTTCAATTTAGGTTTTCTTACCTTCCTTTTTATGTTGTGATACTTGAAATTTTTGAAAGAAATAAATCATATAAATGATACCATTTTCATGAAATTCTAGTACCAGAGGGATTTAGCATATTTCAAAGACATTTTACATTAATTCTTTTAATATACCCACATATGAAATAGGTTACATGTGTCATTGTTCTGCCCTTTTTGCAAATCAGAAGATAAAAGAATAGAATCCAGTCTTCTCATTTATTCTAGTAGAGAGCCCTACCACTGAAAAGGAAAAACAGAAAATCTAAATATCAGAAAAGCAAAAGCTCCACCATACTATATCTTGAACTTAAATATGTGTACTTCTCTCAGGTTATTCATGTGTGAAATATTTTTTTAAGTAGCCAATAAATCCTGTGGCTTCTAAAGTCAAGTTGAAAATTCTCCTTTGCAGTGTATTTGATTCAGGAGATAGATTCATCTTGTCAGCCTGTACTTGTTTTCTCTTATTGTGAATACAGTTTCTTGAGCCAACTAAAGATCTGAGTGGTATTATAGAAAATATGCCTGATTTTTTCACAGGCTTATGATTTACAAATAATTAGAGGTACACAGAATGAAATTCTCAAAACGCATGTTTGGGCCTACTTAATATCTGTGTTTTTCCCAGGTAGACCCAAACTTCTATATATAAGATTGCCCATTGCCATTATAGGGTGATCAAATCCATAAACACCTACATTTCCCAAAATGAGCTGAAGCTGTTAGATGCTATCACATGGTACGTTTTTGAAGCACTTACCTTTTGAAGGAAGTAGTAGCATTTATTTATTTAGTCAGTCACTCATTCATCAACTATATCCTACCTTCTCCAAAAAGCCATTTGGAGAGTTCTTTGGGACCTCAGAAAAGTAACTCTACTTATTTTGTTCTAAAGTAAACCTCTAACCTTCCTACTTGGCCTTGCCTCTGTTCATGCTGTCCAGGGAAGCAGAAAACAGAATAAAGGGGAGAACAAGGTAGGGTGATTCACTTCATTGTATAGGGAAAAAAGCACCGGACTAGGAGTTAGAAGACCGATGTCTAGACTCATAGTCTTTAATCTCAAGAACGTCACTTCGTGCCACTTTTCCTCATTTTCATGATGTAATACCTTCCTATTTTTATATTATGAAGATTTGAGTTTATTATATTTATGGGGAAGTGAGGGTATATGACTGAATATTTAGAAAATTTTTGAAATTTAATGAGATGCTGTGAAAAAATTATAAGTATATAACATATCCCATACTATTTCTAATAAAATATCTATAAATATCAAATGAGATTATGTTTATGAAAGGATACTTAAAACAGCAAAGCTCAATTCTTACAATATTGATATTTTAATTAATATTTCTATCTCTTTGATCTCTTTTTCCTAATTACCACAAATAAACTGAGTTTTGAGTTTATCACTTGGGCTGGCTGTGTTGATCACTTGGGCAATCCTGATTAAGGTAGATGCTAAAGACATACATATGGCTAAGACCTTGAGTTTAAGAACTTAACACTCCAGTTTACAATAGTTATTCCTGGGACTTAGCAGGCGCTCATTTTACGTTAGCTGAATGAGATAATGCTAGAGCATACTTCAAGATACAGTCACTTGACTGCCTGGAAACAGTACAGAGGTGCTGCCGCTGAATTTGGAGCAGGGATCGGAAGAGAGTATGTTAAGTGGAGGTTGAGAATAAGCACAACCAGTTTGAATGGATTCTTTTTTCCCTGTTTACCTCCAGTGATACTTAGGTTTCAAAGACTACATGCCATTTTGAACCTGAGAGCTGTGTACCTATGATACATTGTCACAGAGTAGTAAGACATCATGTTTTTTGCTGTATTTTTAAAATACGGTTGACTTCCAAATATAGAACCTTTATTCCCACATTATTTATTAATCAAATTGCAATTAGGTTAAAATGGCCATTTAAAATACATTTTAAATTAAGTCATAATAATCAATATATCAAATTATCCTTCATGTATTGATAATGGAAATTTATTCCCAAAATCCCTTGAACTTTGACTGTTATACATCTCCCTTTACCCTACCCACTCCTCCCCTTCCCACACACCTGTTTTCCTGAATTTAAATTGCCATTCACATGAAAAGGACCCCCTTAACCTGTGCTCCGAGCATGGCATCTAACTGTAAGTTCGCTGCCTACTCAAAAAAGATTAGTAGTCTTAGATTCTATCTCAAAGTATTATATAGACCTTAAGGGTATGTACATGTGCATAAAAAATATTTTTTCTCAGAATGCAAATATCAGCCTAAATAAAAAAATTTAAATTACACAGACTAAGATATTCATAGCTCTACAGCTGTTAGAACAGCAATCTACCAGTCTTTAGACTTCTGAGGTGGTGGGGGGAGTAAAACCGATGCATCTTACATCAGTTCCCTCAGAAAAGAACTATGTAGAAAGACAGCCTGCAGCATAGAGCTCATTACTTCTTGTGCAATCAGACCTTCCATTGTCTTCAGAGAGTGCTACTGCCTCACAGGCCTGGCCCCTTTAATGGATGAGCAGCTTCTAAAAAAGCATTGTGACACCCAGATGTAGAGTTCTTTGAAGCTATGCATCTGGGGAACCTTCATTTTGTTACAGTGCAAGGGTAATGTCAGAATTTCCTGGAGTCGGTCATCACAGGAAATTATCAGCAATTCATAGACTCCCTTTTACGTTCGCTTCAGCCTCTAGGGTAATCACAAAAGATTACAGTCTCCATTTCAGCTCTCATATCACTGAAATATCCTTTGCCGAGAGCATGATTGATTTCCAGAGGCCAGCTTTTAACCTCAGCTTTGGGAGGGCCAGTGGAACTGTAGTGGTTTGATAACTGCCAACAACTGATATTGTGATATTGTTCTATTGTGAGGCAGAAATTTGGTGATTCTTGACTAATTATACAAAATCTTTTTAATAAAGTGGCGTATCAACTTCTTGTGTTGTCAGGTGTAGGTATTTCTCCGATTATAGTTAGTATTACAGGTTGTGGGGAGGCAGAAAGGTGAATAAAAATTTCAGATGAGTTTCATGAAGACTTTGAAGGGCCAAGCATCCTGATAGACTGAATTTCAGGAAAGAAAGCAGAATAATTCAGAAGTATTTTTGAAAATCTTTATAGGGAGTGGATAGATTGTAAATACAAATTATTTTTGCCTCTTAACAGCCTTTTTGTGAACGTTACTGAGAGACTTGACCTGTTTCATGACAACTTGCTATGTGGTTCATGTAGGTTTCTCTTCATTGTTTGATGAGGAATTCTTGATGCCGTATCCATGGTCAACATATAAGCAAACTGGATGTGTTTGTAACTTGGTGATTTCATTTGCTGTACTTATTTTTCTCTTACATATGTGTTACTCTATTCAGAACATATAGAGGCAGAGAGGGCTTTGTGTATATTTGAAATAAATTTGGCAAATGAAAATAGTTTTGCCTGGAAGTAACATATATTTGTAATTTCCTTACAAATTCAGAAGAAAAGACAGTACAATTTAAACTACTTTTGGTTTGAACCATAGCCTCCTTGAAATCACGTGAGAATAATTATAAATCAAATGGACGAATGTTGAATGTCAAGCTGTACCATTAACAGAGCCTTATTCGATAAAGCAATTATCACTGCAGAAAGCAGAGTGAAGCACTCTATTAAAGCTCTTCATTTTACTTTACAACTATTGTATATTTTGTACACTATAAATACAGAGACAAATTTAAACGAAAAATGTTTTCCACTAAGAAGAGCTATTATGTTTACACATACCTATTTATACAAAAGGGCAACAGCAAGATGAACAGATGACATAAAATATTTTTGCTATCAACTCTCCACAAAACCACTCAGGGACCACTTTCCTAGTGAAAGCCCTAAAATATTAAGTGTGACAAGGTGAGCCTGTGAGGCGGAGAAGCAGTAGAATCAACACTGATACAGCTGTGACATCCTTGGGTGGGAATCAGGGAAGGGGAAACAGATAACTATAGGATATCTAGTTAAAGAGGATATTTATTTATATATTTTTGTTTATTTATTTTTGAGATGGAATCTCACTCTGTCACCCAGGCTGGAGGGCAGTGGCATAATCTCGGCTCACTGCATTTGGACCTCCCAGGTTCAAGCGATTCTCCTGTCTGCCTCCCCAGTAGCTGGGATTACAGGCGCCCACCACCACTCCCAGCTGATATTTGTATTTTTAGAAGAGATGGGATTTCGACATGTTGGCAATGCTGATCTCGAACTCCTGACCTCAGGTGATCCACCCACCTCAGTCTCCCAAAGTGCTGGGATTACAGGCATGAGCCACTGCACCCAGACTAAAGAGAAGTTTTAGATTAAACAGTAAACAAATCATTTTTAATGTATGTGCCATGCAATGTTTGGCAACAAATAGTTTAAAAATTATTTGTTGTTTACCCCTAAAATTCCACTGTAACTGGACATCTTATATTATTACTTGCTAAATCTGGCAACCATAGAAGGAGATGTGGGTTCAGGTGTTACCAGAGGAGGCTCAAACAAGTCACTAAAATTCTCCAAATCTTTCTTCATTTTCAAGCTAGAAAGACTGAAATCAGGCTGGTAGATCTGGGGCCTGATCTACCTGCTTTCACCAGAACTCAGTTTCTAAAAACTGAGTTTTATTCTATTGAGTTTCCAGTTAGGATTTTGTTTGGATGGGTGGGGAAGTTCTGGGGCTCAAATGAAAACAAATTTTTTTTTTTAAGTTTGAAAATATACATGATCCCTGACATTTTACCACTGTGTAATAGGTATGTGGCATGGGGAATTAAGAGCCCAAAATACTTAGGATTAGAACACCGTACATTTGTTACTTTGTCTAGAGCTTTACTAGTCCTCAATTGTCATGTTTCTTACTGAAAGGGTAAGAAATGTGTTGGCCCATATTTGGGAGAAAAATGCTTCGTTTCCACTTAGCTTTGCAAAATGAAGAAATATATTCAAACAGAAATATATTCAAAGGTCCAGGTTTCTCATTTGCACCTCTTCCTGCCTGGTGGAGTCTTCTTTTCATCTTACGCCTTTTTAATTTGTGTCATGGACCTCAACATCAGGATATATCTGATTAGTTACTGAACAGCCTTTCAAACTTAGCTTTGACAGAATGGTTTTGAAAGGATGTCAGTTAATGCATGTGGCTGTTCAGGAGATGTATTGATTTTTAAATCAAGAAAGTATATTACTCCTCTAGTCTCTTAGAAAGCCCTTGTAACATATTTTTAAACTCGTTTACCAGAAAACAAGCAATCGTATCCTTATTTGGATTTGGAGATTTAGCACCAGTGTTTTTTTAAACTACATCTGTAAGTATCAGCAAGTATTCTTCAGTTACTTGTATACATTTTTTTCTCTTCTAAAAAATAAAGAATCCTATTTTATAAAAAGATATTTCTCAGATTTATTTTTGGCACTGAATTTTATGTTATGGAAATTTAATCTGAGGACAATTTTGGGGATTGTTTTCAAGTCACTATTTAAAAAGAAGACAAAAAGCCAAAAACTGATTACTGTCTTTTAGCTCAGATATTTGACCTGTCCTTCCAAACTTTGGGATGGATCTCTCTTCACATGTGCTATGGAATAACCGTTTCTCATGACCTACCCTCAAATGAATCTCTATTTCATATTTTACATATCTACTGAAAAATTATTCTTTTAGTCTGTATTCCTGAAATATTTCTCATTTTATTTCACCCCAAGGAGATATAATACTAAATAAGCAAACAGCCAACCCATTTTATTTAGATTATCTTGGTGAATCTAGTTGCTGTTCCTATCACTTAGAATAGTATACTATAACCAGTTTTGTTGGTATTTATCTTTGGGTGATAGAGTTTATTGTCAACTATGTAAGTCTTGAGCTATTCATTGTTGCTGTTAAAATATGAATATATCTCACTGAGAAGTATAAAGTATAAGTACTTTGAGGACAGTAACTTCTCCAAATACAAAACATATTGATAGTACTTATCATCATTTTATTTCTTCTTTTAGGCTACTAAAATTCACAATAGAGGTAAATTCTTATTAATTCCCTAAAAGATTTCCAGGTAGTTTTTCATTTTGCTTAAAACACCTATAATTTTTCTCATATTTTTCCAAAAGTGCATATACTAATATCATGTGAACTTTTTGTTATGCACGATCTTTGAAAGATGTTACAGATCCTTAAAATCTTATGTATACTTTGACCAAAAATTTGGGACATCAAATCTTGAAAATAAAATGAAAAACCCTATCAAGAATTTTCCTAGCATCCTGATGGAAAAATACCTGTCTCCCCTAATGACTTCCAGTCATAGCTAAGCATTTGCTTATTCAAGAATGGAAACAAACAAAAAAGCACAGAATTTTCTTAGAAGACGTAATCCAGCTCATTACCTTAATGCTTTTTCCCTACATTGAAAACAGCAGTTGCAGTTGGGGTTGAGGGTGGTCTGGGCTTCTTTAATAAATCACATTAACCAACCAGATCTTTCAGTGTGCATTTAAAACCCGAATATGAATACCTATGTGATAGAATTTCAGTTATTTAGTTTACTCATTTAAAACTCAAATAGGAACATCAACGCCAAAAACATTGCTGGGTATTGTATGTTAGTGACTGTGAGGTATAAGTAAACACTTAAGTCCCATACCCATTTCAGAAATAAACTGAAAGTCTTATTTGTTAAACTGAACTTGTTGAAAAGCTCTTTGATGTGGCTTCTTAAATTACCCAGCAGCATAACTACAGCTTTGCTGCATCATTCTTGATCCCGGGCAGCATGGAAAATCACCAGGCATGCGGAGCTAGCCAGGAAAATGGAACATTTTACACTTGGACTGACCATATTTGTTACATACAAGGATCTACTGTGAGAGTTAGACATTCAGCTTCAGTCAGGTACCCAGGCCTAACCTTATGGCATCTTTTATTAACAAAATAACTTCTGTCTGAAAAAGAACTTAAGAATTTTTTTTCTACTCAGAACAGTTTAAAAATTATCTGTCAAAAGCATTACTAGGTTTCCACTAAAGAGAGGAAGATGGTGAAATCACCCATTCATTTGCTTTTAGCTTTTTTACTTTTACCATTTGGTAACTCCTTATGGTTCTAAAAATGTAAAAGATGAAAAACATTATTTTGTTGTAATATCTTCAAAAACAACTCAGCACTTAGACAACATACGTATTTATTTTAAAGACAAAAGAAGTAACTCATGGTCATTTTGCTGTTCTCTCACCAAGTTCCAGACCAACCACACTGTACAGAAACCTGTTAGAAAGGTCTCCAGATGAAAGGTGTCTAGTACTTAGCACTCATCCTTAGATAACTTTCAAAATGCAGATTACTTTAGTTTACCCTTCTTCTTGGGATTGTGATGATGGTGGTAGCTCTGAGATCAGTTGTTGTCTTGCTACTTGGTAGTTGGCAAAAAAAAGTCCTCTGCAGATATCTCACAGACTGACAGACTGTGTTGGGAGGAGCATGTCTCTTAGTCTACAGGTTTTACCAATTGTATGAGTCATACAATTCTGTATCAAATTCTCTAAATCATGGAAGAGTTTTTTTTGTTGTTGTTTTGTTTTGTGGGGTTTTTTTTTTTTTTTTTGTATATTTGGTATGACTTTACATGTAAAAGTATCTAAATTACAGTGGGTATCAAGGCAACAAAAATGTGTTTTTAAAAATTCTTCATGGTAAAATATTGTTTCTTTCTCATTCTTCTATTTTATTTTTTTTTATGCTACTTACAACGCTCTGAAAAGATCTTATTTATTACTTTAGAGATTTGGGTCTGGGTCTTCCCAACTAGAATGTTGGATTTTTGAAAGCCTATTCTCCACTATATGTCCAGCTCCTAAAACAATGTATGATAGGTACTTAATAAACTTTTATTATATGAATAAAATTTCAAGAAAAATATAGTAAATATACGAACAAATTAGAAATCACGCATTTGTAAATGTGTAATATGTGGAAAATGAGCAAAAATTCCTAAGGAGAGAACTGAATATTTAAAGTTGATATGAAACCCTTACCTCTGAAAGAATTGGACCTCTTATAACCAGTCATCTAGAAAAAGGACATTATTTTATGACAGAAACCCCAAAATAAAATGAAGATGAAATTTCTGCAAAAAAATGACCAGAAAATACAGAGTTTCGTCTTCTTTTCAAAACAGATCTTCAAGATACATCACAGGATTTTTTTTTTTCTTGACTTTAGTCAACCTTCCTGTCAATGGAATATACACCATTATTTGGTAAATCCCAGAGCTTTTCAAAGGAAGCCTAACAATATGGAACTGGAGTGAAATATATCAAGCTTTCTAAATTCATATTTTAGAAAACAGAGGGAAAAAATGAAATACTATTCTGTACTCTACTCTGATAGGCTGTGTCATCTCTGGGCTGACTCCCTTGTGTTTTCTATCAGGACTATATACTGCCATTAAGCAGGCTCTAGAAAAGTGGGAAAAACTGAAATCCTGGGGTCCCACTTAATTTCGGCAGCTATTAGATGTTGCCAATAGTCAACCAGCCTCAAAATACTTAAAAGCCTGCAACATTTTGATAAAATAGTAGTAGTAGCAATAGTAATAAAGCTTTACTGGATCCAGGACTTAGATGTAATGTAACCTATTAGTTTCTGAAGTATTTGTTGTGTTGTTATTGCCTTTATAACAGTTCTGAATGACTGGTTGACTTTCTGCTTGGGTAATTGTATCCCAGTGAAAGAGGGGCCCAGTTAATGTTGCTTGCAAGCTACAACCAATATGTGGTTTCAGCAAACAGCTGGGAATTCTTGAGGAAACCATCTCCCCAAACATTTGACCCTTGGTTTAATAAACAGTTTGTGGAGAGAGTGACATGCGATTCATCTTCCTTTCAGCAGAACTGATAGCATTCAGGTGGACCCTTGTCGGGGTGCTCTGGGTAGGAGAAGCAGTGTCAGCAAGGCAAGCCTCAACTTTTACATACTCCAGATGCAAACATGCAGATCCCATGGTAGCATGCACTGTCTGTGTGATGTTCCATGTGGTGTATTTTTTTTCTTTTTCTTTTTCTTTTTCTTTTTCTTTCTTTCTTTTTTTTTTTTTTTTTTTTTTTTTTTTTTTTTTTTTTTTTTT